>NW_008575322.1:0-8295 GCF_000257125.1 Entamoeba nuttalli P19
TCTTAGCAGCCATTTGTAAAAATGAAATGATATTTTAAGAAATTCTAAGGTTTTAATAAATCAAATTATGTGTTGACACGTTATTAATATCTGTCATTTTATTTAACCTTAAATATTCTTGTTTGAAATTCATCCTAATATCCTGAAATATTAAGGAAATTTTATTTATTTATATCTTTGAAGTTTCAATTTTTGTGTTTCAAAATAAGATTTTTTTTTGGAAGATTAGAAAGAAAAAAATAATTTAGTTTAAGAACTTGATCCAGCCGTTGGTAAAGTACTGCTCATAATGAATAATAAAGTTCCTCCAATTGAAAGTCCAACATTCATTGCCACCATGACTAAATTGCCTGCAATTTTCATATCATTTGGATCAACATCTTTATAAGCAATTTGGATAGCCCATGCAGAGACATAACCATTGGAGAATGAGAATAATAACATAATTGCAAACATAACAAATGGATTGTCATATACTTCGTAATAATAAATGAAAACAGGAATATAGAACAAGACACGTACAAGTGAAAGTCCAAGAATTGGCCATTTATTCCATGGAATTGGTATGTAAACAGCAAATCGACTAAGAAGATCACCTAACATAAATATAAATGTATTAATCATGACTGTTGTTGATTGATTAATAGTACTTTCATCATAAGATGTTGCAGTGAAGAATCCTGGGAAAATGGAAAGAGTAACAAAGAAAATGAATCCAATGGAGAAGAGGTTAATAAACATTTTCTTGAATACACGGAAGAATCCTTTAATACCACTTTTAGATTCACCTTCACAAGTAAGAAGAGTAACAGACTCTTCTTTTTGGTTACTTTGGGAATAAAGTTCTTTAGTTAAAGGAATGCAGAAGTACATATACATGTACATGGCATAACTAATAAGTAATACAATACCATTCATATAAAAAGTAAGGAAATAATCGTTATCAGGTTTTCCTTTGAAAATAGCATTGCTCAACATTCTAAGAAGTGATGAAATTAATCCACCAGCAGCCATACCAATGAAATAAATTGCACTATGGACGTTACTAAACATTCCAGATAATCCCATAAACACAGAAGAATTTATTGGAGTTGGTAATCCATTAAAAGTTGAAATACAAATCATAACCCAGAAACCTGCAGCATTTCCTTCAATAAAAACAAGGGCAAATGGAGTGATAACAAATAAAAGAATATGTAAAATGAAACTGGTATGAGCTAAGATGTTATGTGGGAAACTTTTTAATGAACTAGCAAGGTATGTCATAATAATAGCAATTAAAAAATTGAACCAATTGTAGAACAAAGGGAATGTTGACATATAACTCAAGTCATAAGTAAAATGAGTAGCCAATAAATCTCCTACATTCAATAAAGTATTGTAGAACATTAAATATGAACTTCCAAAGAAAAAGAAGAAAATGACAGTTAATATATTTTGGAACAAAGTTAATTTTTGGTTACCAAAGTTCATTTGAATGATTAAATGAATAATAAGATTTAATTTTATCGAAATAAATTGTTAAGTGGTATTCGTTCATATTCTTTATTGTTCTTTTTTTTAGGGTTTTCTTTCTATTTTGTTTCTCATTTAAAACAAATCTAGCTCAAAAAGGAAATAAAATAAATCATTTACTTTTAAACAGTTTGTAAAGTGGATGAACTGTATTTAGTCGAAGTCCAATATTAATTGTTTGATAATAATTTCCATGCATTTTTAGATTTTGAATGATATCAACTAACGGAATGGCACGTCCAATCACTGAGTTTAATGACTGAAATAATGGAGAATGAATAGTACAAAAATGAATGTGGAAATGCCAAAATGATGGAACATAATGAACGAATGTAATAATTTCATTTTCTTTTAATCCATATTTATTTGTTAATATTTTCATTGTTGTTTTTTCTATTCTTTCTAATAACTGTATATGGTTTTGATTTAAAGCACGTAATGAATGAATTGAATGATCTCTTACTAATACCAACCCATAAACTTGATTAAGGTTTTGACGGTCCCATTTCATATCAAGTAGAGAAACATAGTCATCATCATTAATTAGTACATTGTTTTGTTCAGCTGTACCATTCAGAATATTATAAATCCATTGAAATTCTGAGGATGGAATAGAATTAATGAATGGTAGAGTAATTGAATTGAACATTTGAGGTGTTTCAGTAAAAAATTCATATTTTTGTGGTTTATTTTTTTCAATATCATGTTGTGTTGCAGGAGAAATAACATCAACAGAATAAGAGGTAGTAATATTTCTTTCAATTGGAATTTCAATCTGATATTTTTTATATTTATCATTTGACATAATTAATCCTTTTTCAGGGTTTTTTTCGATTTCTTCAACAACACTTTGTCCTTCTGATTCACAAAAAGGTTGTTTGGATATAAAATAAACTAAACATTTAATACTTTTTTATTTAAAATATAAGAATATAGCAAACTAGTAGGTTTTTGTTCATCATTTTCTAATATAACAATTGACTTTGTATCAAGAAATTCATTTATAACTTCTAGTTGTTGCATGAAAGAAATAAAATTTTAAGATTTTATAACGATAACAAGACTTTAAAGAAAAATTGAGATTTAAAAAGATAAAATAAAAAATAAAAAATCTTAACTAAAAATTCATTCGATTCAACAGGTTTATGAATATATTCGCTATTATTCTTTTTATTTCTCTTGTTTCTTCTAAACAAGTTAACATAGTTTCTAAAATGGAAGCCAAATCAAAAGAATTTGCTATTGAGTGTCCTGATAATATTCCAAAACCAATTTGTGAAGAATTTATTTCTCAAAAAAGTTTTAAACCACTTGGAGGAATAGGAAATATTGCTACTTGTAAAATTTGCGAGTCATTTGTAGGAATAGCACTTGATTATATAACTAAAGGAGAGACAGTAGAGAATTTGAATAAGAAGATTCTTGACTTTTGTAGTATCTTTTCAAGAGAATTACCACATCATTACTGTTTTGTAATTGCACAAGAAATTTATGTTAAAGTATTAAATGCTGTTCAAAATAATGAAGCAGTCGATACTACACTTTGCTCAAAGATCAACTTATGTTAATTCATAAATTCTTCTAGAAGATTAAGGTTATTTATTTTTAGTTTAATATAAATAGATTTGTTTATCCAAACCAAAAAAATAGAATCAAAACTTGCATTCTATTTCATCATGTCAGAAGAAAGTGGCCAACAAGTACCACCTGCTATGGATTTATTCAGAATTACGTTCCACTCTCATAAGAAGCTTTATGACCTATTTTGGAAAGTAGTAGAGCCACTGTCTCAAATTCAAAGAGTTCAAAATACTATTGTATTGAAAAATGGTATAGTTATTCCTTTCCAATTGGCTCCTGTTTCAAGTACAATCCCTTCTTTATTTGCAAAAAAACAACAACATATTCTACTCTGTCCCTTATCAGATTCTAATTTAGAAGATAAAATTAGAACACAATTAGAATTATTTAGACAAGCTCAAATAGAACAACCATTATTAGTTATTATTATCAGTGACTCTGAAAAGAAAAAATATTCTGAAATAAAAGACTTTATTGAAAATGAAATTGAAGGTTTTGAATTAAAACAAACGAAAGTTAGTTCTCAAAGTGCATTTCAAATTAAATTAACAGAAAAAAAATATGGTCAGAGTGGTTCTTTATCTTCTCCTTCTTTAATTAAACAAAAATTCGAATGTGACATTTGTAAAATTCCTATCCTTCGAGAAATCACTAAATCTGATGTAGAAAAAATATGTGGATTTATTGCTAAAAGCAAAATTAAAAGAGAGATGGAATGGAAAAGAGTTTCTGTAGAATTGAAGAATAGTGTTATGACTTGTTTAACATTTATTAGTGATATATTTTATATCACTGAGCAAGAACTATTTTCTTTATTATGTATAAACAATAAACCACAATCATTTAAATCAAAGGTTTTAAAGTTATTACATGAATATGGAATTTTATACTCATTCAGGAAATCCCCATTCAGAAGTTTGAACTATCCGAAGTTAGAATTTCTCAATAAAATATTAGTCAAACCATGGATTTATCGTGACGTTTATGACAGAGCTAGAAATTCATGTTTCAGAGGAAGTTTTGCTGATGTTTCTTCAGTTTTTCAAGATTATGGTAAAGAATATGAACAAGTGGCATTTTTGATTTTTTATCATTTTGCTGTCATAAATGATATTTTTATTCTAGATGATGAAACTGTTAAAAAGAATAGAAGTGAAGCATTGGTTGAAAAGTATATAAGATCAACTAAAATAATATTCAATGAAGAAGAAGAAACTAGATTTGAATCAACTGAAGCTAAAATATTTCAAGAAAAAAGACAATTATCATATGCCTTTAAACAAGCTAATCACAATAACACAATTCTTAACCAAAATAGTTTCTTACAAATAACAGAAGAACAGACTCATTATGAACTATCAAATATTGAACTTCCAAAACATTTCCTTTGCTTTAGATTTATTAAAACACCTGATTTAATAGAACTTCATTGGAGTAAAAAACATTATGATAATGAACTTGAAATTGCTAGAAAATTTGAAACACCATTTCCAAAAAAAAGTGGTGGTGCTGTTGTAGCTAGTTTATTATTAAATGGAGATAAGATTATCGCAAAATCAGAAGATTTTGTTATTCTTGAAATTAATGAATGGAACCAAAAGGGATATTGTCTTGTAGAAAAAACAGAGAAAACAATTTCATTTCATCTAAGAACTATGGTAACAAGTTATTCTGTTTATATGTCAGTTATCAAATGTATAAATAGACTATATCATCTTTTGCAAAATACAGCCCCACCTCAGAAAAGATTTTGTTTCTGCCCAAAATGTCTTCATAAAGGAATATTTACACCAATGCAATTTAGTTTAGATTCAGTAAGACACGAAGAAATTAATTTTAAATGTAAACATATTATAACTATGATTGAATGTTTCCCTGATTTTGTATATGAGATATATATGAGAGAAATGAAACCAATTCAAGTTGGAAACAAATTAAAAATTAATGAAGGTGGTTATTCTGAAATATATAAAACAATAAGAAATGATACTCAACAAGAAATTATTGCTAAAGTGTTATTCAAGGGAGATTCCAAAGAATTATTTATGTTAAATTATACTCAATTTGTAAATGAAATTAAAGTCTCTGAAAGATGTAAATGTCAATGGATACTAGAGTTAGTTTCATTTTCAATTGAAGATATGACACTTTATTATGAATTTTGTGAAGGAGGGAATCTCTATAAATTTATTGATGAACAATCAACCCCATTTTCTGAAGAGATTCAATTGTCTCTAATTCTTGACCTTGCTCATGGAATAGAAGTTTTACATAAAAATGGATTTATTCACAGAGACATTAAATCACCTAATGTGTTAATCAAAAAAAACCCATTAAGATGTGTATTATGTGATTTTGGGTTATGTTCAGAATATGATTCTCATTATGTTTCTCAAGTAGATAATCCTATATGGTGTGCACCAGAAATTATTCAAAATGAACCACCAACAAGATCCTCAGATATTTATTCATTTTCTATTGTTATTTGGGAAATATTAACATTCAAACATCCTTTTGAATCATTTACTTTTATGACTTCATTAATAGGAGAAATTTTAAATGGGACAAGACCTGATGTTGATTTGGTTAAAAATGAAAAACTCAAACAATTATGTGAAGAAGGATGGGATGAAGACCCATTTAGAAGGCCTGCAATAAGTGATATTATTGAAACTCTGAGTAATGTTCATTAAATTAATTTATTTAATATTTAGTACTCTATTTTTTTTATTTTAAGAGAGAACATAATGCTTCTTAAAACTAAAACGTTCAATTTATTCATTCTTATCTTGTTTATCTTCGAAGAAATTTTTGACTGTAAAAGTAATTGTAATTGTTAATGAAAATCCTAAAGCAAATAATAATAAGACAAGAAATACAATATCACTTTCAAAACGAATTGATTCAACTTCAGTCATTCTTTCACCTAAATTCATATTTAAATAAGTTTGTGGTAATACTGAAAGAAGTTGAGCCAAGGCATATGAAAATATTGGTAGTCCAATTAAACCAAATAATACACAACAAATTCTGATAGGAAGAATTGGAACAAAAATTGAGAATAATGTAACATTACTAAAATAAGGCCAAAATTTAGAAGAAAATGAATGAACTTGTTGAAGTTTAGGAATAAAAGAAGATAAAATTTTTGATAAATAATACATTACAGAAAATAAAATAATTTCTGATAAAGTATGTATGATTACTGAAATACAAAAGGCATACACTTTACCGTATTTATATGCAAATAACATGTCAACTAATGAAGATTCAATATCTTGAGGTAATCTTATATGAACTGATAATGATATGAATATAAGTTTTATAAAAGAGATATTAGAATTTACTAGAGATTGAATTGTTTGAAGAGTAGGATGATAAAGTTGAACAAATACATTTCTATCCATTAAAACATTTTTTTTAATATTTAAAGTATTAATAACGCAAACTCATCTAAACCTGTAATAGAATTAAGAGTAGAAGGAGTATATAATGTATAACAAATAATTAAACTAATGATAAACAATATAAAATATCTAATGAGACTATTCTCCATCAAAATTTTTTAAGATAACTTTCTTAGTTTTTCTTTATTTTTCTGACTAAAAAGAATTGATAGAAAAAAGAAAATTGAATGAAATATTATTAACTAAACGTTCAGTCTAAAATCAATCATTTAAGTTGTCGTTTCTTTTCAAATCGAGTACTACTCTTTGGTGCTTTAAGTATATTTAATTGAACTTTTGGTGGATTTGTTAGTCCAAATGAAAGTGCAAGTCCTCCAATATCAAGATCATTTACATTGAATACATCTTTCAATGAACGACTGTTATATGCCATAATATAAGCCTTATACCCATCTTTTGCTTCAGTATTTAAATAATAATTTTTTTCAACTAATTTTTCTAATTCTCTTTGAATATTAGCAATTTTTTTTTCAGGAACTTCATATTGAGTCAATGGAATCTTTTCTCCTTTTAAATATTCTAAAATACGAATTTCACAAGGCTGAACAAATAAAAGTGCACGTCCTTTAGTGTCTGCACGAGCTGTTCTACCCACTCTATGAATATAGTCTTTTGGTGAATCAGGAAGGTCAACTTGAATAATCCAATCAACAGCAGGAATATCCAATCCACGAGCAGCAATATCAGTGGTAATTAAAATAGCTTCTTTTGCTTTACAAAATTCAAAAAATACTTTTGTTCTTTTATCTTGATCTAATTGTCCGTGAAGTGCTTTAACTGGTATGTCAATATAATTCAATAAATCGCTATAAAATTTAACAGCTTTACATGAAGACATAAAAACAATTGTTTTTTTATTTTTATTCTTTCTTAAAAATGTATATAATAATCTAAATCTATCTTTTGCTTCAATAAGAACATACCCTTGTTCTAATTTACTTGATGTGGATATTGTTGATTGACTTTCAACATTAATAACAACAGGTTGTTTTAATGAAATATTAGCAATGTCATCAACTTTTTCTGATTGAGTAGCACTAAATAACATTGTTTGTCTATTCTTTGGTAATCTGTTTAATATTTGTCTCATTTCTTCTTCAAATCCAACTTCCATAATTCTATCAGCTTCATCAATTACTAAACACTTTAAATTTCTGTAAATAAAACATTTAGTATTAATAATATGATCTAATAATCTACCTGGTGTTGCAACAACAATTGAAGCACCTTTTTTTAAAGCTTCTTCTTCCTTTTTTTTACTACTTCCACCAATAATTAATGTTCTTGTTCTTTCTGAATGAGCTAATATTTTTTCAAGTACATCAAATGTTTGAATAGCAAGTTCTCTAGTTGGTGAAATAATAATAGCACCTGTTCCATTTCTTGTTTGGAAATGGATTTTATTTAAAATTTCAACTATAGGAATTAAAAATGCTAAAGTTTTACCTGAACCAGTTCTAGCTTTTGCCATGATATCTTTTCCCATTAATAATAATGGAATTGACCTTGCTTGAATTGTAGTCATTTTAGTATACCCTGCTTCTTCAAGTGCTTTTTGAATTTCTTCTGAAAGGTTTAATGACTTATATTCAATATCAGTTAAAAATGATGATGTAGTTCCTTTAGTTTTTTCTTCGTTTTCCTCTTTACTTTTTGTTTTATTTTGATTTATTTCTTCTTTATTTGTACGCTCTTGTTTTTCTTCATTTTCTTCTTCACTTTCTATATTTTC
>NW_008575323.1:0-533 GCF_000257125.1 Entamoeba nuttalli P19
TTTGATTCAAGCCTATCAATACACATAATGATGCAATTAATATTGTGGTTGATATCTTATGTTTGTTTGTTGTTGTGGTATTTGATTCATTCCAGGATATGCTGGGAATTGTTGAATATCAGCCAATTCTGGTGGGAGGTTTAGTGCTAGTGATAAGAATGGTAAACGTGCAGGTTTTGCTAAAGTATCAGTCATACTTAATAAATTTTTAATATTTGAACCAAATGTTATAAGCCATTGACGATCTAAAGAAAGAAGGTCTTGAGTTTGTAATGAAATTTCAATAGATGCCAATACTTGTTCATTATTATCTACAAGTTCTTTAATTTGATCTTCTATTTCATTTGAATTAATTAAAGGTTGTTGAATATTTTTTTCAATTTCTTTTGTTTTTCTTTTTCTTGATGGTTGTTTTTTTGTTTTATCATCTTTCTCTATTTTTGGTATTTTAGGTTTCTTTTTATTATCTAATTTATCTTCTGCATTAGGAATTTGTTGTTGTAAAGGTATTGTAATTGGAACATTTAATTGTG
>NW_008575324.1:0-3741 GCF_000257125.1 Entamoeba nuttalli P19
TTTTCTTCTTCTTTATCTTCTTCTTCCATACTTCCTTCTTCTTTATTATTATCTTTACCTTCTTCTATTTCTTCTTCTTCTTCCATAGTAGTATTTTCATGTTTTTCTTTTTCTTCTTCTTTAGTAGTATCATCCCATTCTATGTTAGCCTCATCTTCTACTCCTTCTTTAAATTCTTCATCTTTCATTTCTTCTTTAATTGTAATATCTTTTTCTTCATTTCTTCTTTTTTGTTCTTTTCTTTTTAATGCTAATTTCCATGGATCAATAGCTATTGTTTCTTCTTCATCTTTCATTTCTACTTCTCCTACATCTTCTGGTTTAATACTAAAATTAACTCGATGTTTCTTCTTGTCAATATGAACTACTTTTGCCATTATGACATCTTTAATTTTAAATCTCTTTTCCATTTCTTTCTTTGTTAATTTTTTATCTTCTATTTTACTACAATGACATAATCCTCGAATATTAGAATTAAAGAATCTTAAAAACAATCCTTCACTTGTAATATTTACTATAACACATTTAGTTACTATATTTTCTTTGATATCTTTAAAGTATTTAATTATTCCAGGATAAATAACACTTTGTTTTAATGTTCCTTCTAATCCTTCTTTATCAATGATACTTACTTTTACTAATCGTTGAATACAAAAGATTCTTGAAAAATCTTTCCCATGATAACTTGTATTATCTAATAATTCACCTGGTGCTACATGAATAGTTACATCTCTTGATACCATTACATCAACTCCTTCTTCTTCACTACTTTTTATAATATATCCTGTTAAAATTTCTCCTTCTTTAATATTATCTTTTGTTACAATACGTGTTTGAACTCCTCCTATTAATGGTGGGAATATTTCATCATAAGCTTCTTTTAAATATTCTTTTCTCATTGAACATGAAATTTCTGGTTTATTTGAAAGTACATACATATTAATATATTTTCCATTTTGTAAATAATCTCTTGGAAATGGATTAAAAACATTACTTATATCACAATAATGAATATATCCTATTCTATTTCCTTTAATTAATACTTTAATTTTTAATTCTTTTGTATTATTACCAATAACCTCTCCAACAATAATTTCTCCTTCTTTAATTTCTTCTTTTTTGTCTTTTATTAAATAGATATTTTCTTTACTATAATATCCTTTAACTTTTATTTTATCTCCAACATTATATTCTTTTTTATTTATATTAATTTCTTCAATATTATCTCCTATTTCAATATAATTTAATTTTCCTTTAAGTATTGAATTAAACGAAATTATATATCCATCTTTCATTTCTCTACTAATAATTCCTTCAATTTCTTCTCCTTCTTTAATTTTTTCTTCCATATTTCCTTCTTCCTTCATACTTAATTCAACTATTTCTATTCTTCCTTCTATTTCTTTTCCTTTTTCTTTAATTATTTCTCCTTTAACTTGTATTCCAATAATATAACATTCTATTTTCTCTCCTATTTCTATCTTCTTTGTACTATTAATTTTATGTAATCTTCCTGTAATTCCTTTTCCTAAATTTAAATAACTAATACTTTCATTTGTATAACTTACTACTCCTTCTATCTTCTCTCCAATATTAATTGTATTATTTTTAATGCTATAAACAATTGGTTTACTATTAATTGTTCCTTCATAAATATTTTGATATCCTTCCATTTCTTTTCCAATAATTATTTCGACTTCTTCTTTTACTGTATATTTTCCTCCATTCATTCGAATTTTATTTACAAATACAATATTTCCTTCAACAAGACAAACACAATACTCTTCTTTATTAAGAAGAACTTTTCCTTTATATATTTTATTATTTTCTATATGTTGTTTTGTAATCATTTTTTCTTGAATACAATCAATCATTTTTCTTTCTTTATCAACTCCAATAACAATACATTTCATAGTATTTCCTTTATTCAGTTCTTTAATATCTCCTTCAATTCCTGTTTTTGGAATAAATATTGTTTCTTCTCTTTCTTTATTTTTTCCAATAATTCCATATGGTTTAATATCTTTTATTTCTATTTTAAGTTGACTTCCATATTTTGGTTCAACATCTCTTTCTACTCTTAATAACATAAATTCTTCTTTAATACTTCCTACACTACTTTCTTTTAATGAAAAAATACCTTTCTTATTTAAATATCCATATACTGTTTGTCCAACTTCTAATACTTCTTCAATTGGTAAATTAGTATCACTAACATTCATTCTATAACAAAGTATTGTTATTCCATTATAAAATGAAATAAAACAATACTTTCCTTTAATTTTACTTACATATCCAATATATTTTCCAACTGTCATTTCTTCTTTAGAATTAAATTTTCCTATTTTTTTTCTTAATGAAATAAGTGATTTTTTTGTAGTAATTACCATTTGTCCCATTTGATTCTTTAATAATAAACATTCTTTTAATATTGTTCCATTTCTTATCATTTTAGGAATATCTTGTCCTTCATCTCCATCAATAACAAGATAATATGGCATCATTGCAATATATTGAACATCTCCACTTTTAATTCTTACTAACATAATTTTTTCTCTTTTAGCAACAACAATTCCTTCATAAATTTCTCCTACTTCAAAATGTCTACTAACATCTTCATATTTTTCTGGTACATTTTCTTCTGGGAATAAATTTAATGAACAAAGTAAAAGTTGTTTATCAAATGAAATAATTCTAACTTTTAAAAGTTGTCCAATACTAATCATTCCTATTTTTTGATTAAATAATTCAATTGTAGGAATAAACCCTTCTATATTATTAAAGAATTTTAAATATACTCCTCTTTTATTATCAATAAATGTTACTGTACCAAATGTTATTGTATTTAATTCAGTTTCTTCAATAGTTGTAATAATTGGTGTTGTTGCTTTCATTAATGTTCTTTTATGTGTTAAATAAATACTATTATTTCTATTATTTACTGTTAATACTCTAAATTTACTTTTTTGTTCTTTTTTAAATACACTTTGTAAGTCTTCAATAGGAATATCTCCACTATTAATTTTATCACAAAATCCATATATTTTTTCTCCTATTTTAACAATAATTCCTTTTTCATTAACTTCTTTAATTGTTCCTTCAATTATCATTCCTGATTTAATATCAAATATACTTTGATATTTATCTGATAATATACTTTCTCTTGTTGTTATTCCACAATACCCATCAAATGCTGAATAATACATTACTCTTCCTTTATGTGTACTTCCTATTTGAAATTCTTTTGGAATATCTGAACAACTTTCATCTTTTATTTGTTTTTTGGATAAAAATACTTCTTCTTTATCTTCAGTTTCTCCAATAATTCCTACATTTTCATCTATTTTACTAATTGTAAATTCTATAATTTTAAAATATTCAAGTGGTGTTTTAGTTTCAAAATCTTCACAAATAACATGTGGTAACATACTTATATAATATTTATTTATTTGATTATTATAATAAATAACTACTCCTTCTTCTCCTTCTTCATTATTATGAAATAAATGACAATATAAATTTCCTCCTGACATTTTCATAACATTTCCATTTTTTGTTTGATAATTATTTTTAACTTTAACATGACATCCTACTCTTACATTTTTCATTTCTTCAACAATACAACTACTATCTGCAATAATTCCTTTAAATTTATCTCCTACTTCTTCTGTAATTTTTATTTGAATAAAATCTCCTACTTTTCTTATTCTAAATTCTTTCTTTTCTTTATTTTCTTCTTCA
>NW_008575325.1:0-1021 GCF_000257125.1 Entamoeba nuttalli P19
TAGGTCCAGAATCTTCTAGTGGATCACCTGAAGATGATTTAATTAACTCTCTTCTAGGAATTTTGCAAGAGAAGATGTTTAATTTAGTAGTTAAAGATATTAATATAGTTCTTTCTATATATGCCAATAATGAATCTACAGAACAGCCACTAAAAGTAATCATTGAAACAAAGTCTATTCAATTGTCTCGTGAGAAAGACAATTCTTTCACCATTAAAATGGATGAAATTCGTCTTTCTTTTCAAGAACAAGACAAGCGTCCAATTAATGTTTTATTTATTGGGTCTAAAAAAGAAGAATGTATTTCATTGAGTGGTATATGTGATTATCTTATCAATCTTTTCAGAGGAAGTAAGTGTAAAGGATGTGTAAATGTTTCATGTGATGAAGTTTCAATCTTTATTAACAAAGATTTAGTCGAGTTTTGTCAGAAGTTCACATCTAAAAACCAATCTCTTGTACTTAATCTCTTTAGCAGACAGCTGAAATCATTAACCCAACCTCCAACAGACTTAGTTGAAACTATTTCAGACAATGGCAACCAACCATCTGGTGGATTGTTTTCGTCTGTTGGAAATTATGTAAGTGGCTTTTTTAATTATTTATTGCCTTCAGTTGAGGAACAAAGTGAGCGTGAGAAAACAATTAAAGAAGAGATTATGAGGAACAAGAAACAAAACAACGCACCTAAACAATCACCCGTTGCTGATTTGAAAACATCTTCTGTTCTAATCAAATTATATATTGGGGAAGTAGAAAATGGAGTTTGTATTGAGATGAATGTCTCATGCTTGTCAACATTAGATAAAAAATACGAAATAAAAACAATAAAAAGTACAATTGGAGGAAAAAACTTTTTGGAGATTGAAAATGGAGTTGGAGAGATTGTGATGACACAAAAAACGAACAATGACTTTAACATTGATATACAAGGAATAATCAAAATAACACTTGACGTCATGAATATTGAAATGGTTAAACAACAAATCTTTTCAATAATGGATGAGTTGGGGAAATTTTT
>NW_008575326.1:0-3767 GCF_000257125.1 Entamoeba nuttalli P19
ATCTCCTCGTGCTACTTCTACAGATCGTGAAGAAGAACCTAAACGAGAAAGAAGAACTCCTTTACGTATAAAACGTGACGATGAAGACCTCTCAGTTTCAAGTAATTCAAATCAAGTTTCTTCCGTTGGTTCTTCAACACTCAATGGAAGGGAAAAAGATGGTAATTCAATGTCAATCTCTTCTAATGTTACTCCAACTCCTTTAGTATCTAATCCACCTCCTGTTTTACAATCTCAAGTCCCAATTGCTCCACAACTTCGTGTGCAATTCCCAAATAATATACTTACACAATGTGGTCCTTCACCATATACAAGACCTCCAGTATATTCTCAAGGTACTTATTCATCTTCTTCATTAGGAAGAGCACCACCAATTATGTATCAAACACGTGATAGAGGATATACACAAGATGATCAAATTTGTGAACAACTTATCGCTGACAATGAACGATGTTTAGAAATTATTACTAATACAGTATTGCAAAAACGATCTGATTTTGGTGATACTACTACAGTATTTAATTCTAATGTTAATAAACTACTTCAACTTACAGGAACTATGACTGCAAATCTCCCTTTATTTTATTTCGCACCAACTAATATTAACATACCTAAATTTAAAAAAGTTAATTTACCTCCACAAGATCCATCTGTTCGTCCACCCCAACAATATGGATTAGATTTCCAAATACAAAAACAAACTCCTAGAGAAATTTCTATTGATAGTAGAAGAACTGAGCTAATGTAATTGGCTAAACTTATCATTCCCACTTTATATCCTAAACCCCCTTTTGTCATTGTTTTGATTTAAGTTTTATTGTTTAACTTGTTAGTTTAATTTTATCGTTGTTCATTGATAATAACAACAATAAAAAACAAATTAATTATTAAGACCATTGTATAGCTAATACTTTATCTATACTAAACTCATTTTCTCCAGTAAATAATGTTGTTCCTTTTTTTGTAATATCTTTGTATTCTTTTGTGAATAATTTACTTATAAAATGTGATTTTCCTATTTCATTTGTTATTCTCATAAATCTTTTTACAGTAAATGCATAAACTCTACAACTTGAATACCATATACATAATGATTTTCCTTTCTTCTTTCTTTGAATCATTACTGGTTGTTTTAATTTTTTTGAATGTAATGAAAATACAAAGAAGTCTTTATCATTTTTAATATATTTATATCCTTTCTTAGGTGCTTTAGGAATTTGTTTTCTATTGAAACAACCAAATGAATATCCTTCTTTTGTAATAACTAGTATCATTATATTATTTTTTTCTTCTACTTTATTATTGAATGATATAGCAGTAAGTCCATCTTTCGAACTATTATATACTATTGAATAATGAGTCATTCTAATCCAATTATTAAATGTATCTTTATACTCTTCAATTATCTTAATTTCATCATTTCTTTCTTCTTCTTCTTTACATTGTTTTTCAGATGTATTTGTTTGATGATCATTTTCTGATATATTAAGAGGTGTTTCTGTTTTTATTGGGTCATTTACTTGTTCTGTCTTTATACTTTCTTCTTCTTTTTCATTAATTGGTGGTTTTTCTTCTTCATAATCTGGTTCTTTTATTAGGTCGTTTGGTCTTCCAACAATAATAAGTTTCTTAGGAATTTCTGGATCATTTTCTTCTTTTCTTTCACCAAATAACATAAAAGAATTACTATTTGATGTTTCACTTTTTTCGTCTTCAATACTTGTAGTTGTCTCTTCTTGTATTTCTTCAACAACAATTTCATTTTGAATATCTTCTTGAATTTTTGGTGTTGTGTTACTTTCAATTAATTCTTCTTGTTCAATAGACTCTTTTAACTTTTCTGTAGGACCTTCTTGTATATTTTCTAGTTCATTTTCTTGTCCTTCAACTTCACTCTCTTTACTTTCTGATTCACTTTTTGCTATACTAATATGTAATGATTCTTTGTCAAATGTATTTATAATTTCTTCTTGACTATTATCATCAGTTGAAAGTGTTGGTGTTTTAATTAATA
This sequence comes from Entamoeba nuttalli P19, assembly GCF_000257125.1. Taxonomy (NCBI): domain Eukaryota; phylum Evosea; order Mastigamoebida; family Endamoebidae; genus Entamoeba; species Entamoeba nuttalli. The sequence continues at coordinate 2,015 of NW_008575326.1, forward strand.
ACCCTTCTTTTTCTGATTGACTTTCACTTGATGAAGTATTAATATAAGAAGATAATGGTTGTGACTTATCTTCTAACTCTTCTTCAGTAATATTGTTCATATTCTTTTCTTCTTCTTTCAATTGAATTTTTTCTTCATCGATTACTTCAGCATCTGCTCTTTGATTCTCTTTTTCTTCTTCAGTTTCATCTTCTTCTTCATTTATTTTGTTTTCATACTCTTCTTCTAGCTTATAATCATTTTCTATTATAACATCTTCATTTTGGTTATTTTCTTCTACTCTGTTTTCCTCTTCTTTATTTATATTATATAATTCTTTAATGTCTTTTTGTTCTTCTACAACTTGTAATTCTTCTACTTTTTGTTTTTCTAACTCAATTGAGGTTTCTGTACTTTCATCAGAAAATGGTTCATTCGTAGAAGTTTTACTTTCCATTTCATTAATTTCTAATACAGGGTTTTCTTCTTCTGGTAATGGGGGAGTAACAATACTTGTTTTAATTTCTGTATTTACCTTGACTGGAGCCCATTGACTTTCATCAAAAACACCTTCAGAACGTAATTTGATTTTACGTTCTTCAAATTTCTCTGTCATTATTTTATTAATATCAGGTTTATTAAATCTGTACTTCTCTATTTCTTCTTTTTTACAATAAATCAAAGCAACTTGAAGCATCATCGCAAATTCATCTTTTCCTAAATTCTGTTCTTGAATTACTTGAGTAATTCCAAATTGAGAAAATAACTCAAATGGATGGTCATCAGCAAAAATAAATTTCATAGCATATCCATCTCTCCAATCTGTTTTAAAATTTTGGATTGGCAATTGAGTCATTTCTTTAACCCATTCATTAACACTTCTCATATGAACTCTTCCTAAAGGTACAAATTTTGTTGCAATAGAAATAAAAAAAGATAATAACATCTTTTCATTATGATAAATAATGTGACTAACTTCAATTGAGTCACATCTTAAATGTAAACTTTTCCCAAATTCTAGTGCTTTTTCTGCAATTTCCATTTGGTCAAATTTTGTTCTGACAACTTTAGCTCGTGTAGTTTGACATTTTACTGATGATACCTTCTCTAAAAATTTAATTATATCAAACCCACCAATTTCATTAAGAAGAGTCTTTTTCTCCATCACTGACTCAACCCATTTTTCAACAGCCTCTTTTTGTATTTCAACCCAAGTACTCATTCTTTTTATTATTTTCAGTCTTCAAGTTAAAAAAATTTTTTTATGTGATTCTTTTTTTAGATACCAATAATTTTGAATGTTATAAATAGAAATTATAATTTTTAATATATTCTGTATTCTATTTTTATTGTAGTACTTTTCCGATTTTTTTTGTATATGAAAAAGTTACCTAAGTTTCTTTGAAAAATAACAAATTCGATTATTTCTTATTTCTTTTTTTTTTGATTATTTTTAGTTATGTTTTTTTGACTTAGGTTTTGAGAATAACAACTAATTTGAAGTTAGAGAAACAATATAGTTACATAACTTTGAACAAAAGCAAAGTCATCCACATATGAAACTATTTTCTTAAAATAAAATATTATTTTTTTATGATTTTTAGTATCAAAAATACGTTTATTTTGAACCAAATTACTCCAGATTTATTTTGGTTTTTATTATTAATTTTTTAAACATCATTATTTACATCAATTTCATTCATAATTAATTTTCACTGTTTTTCAATAAATACTTCAATTATAAAACAATCATAAATTTTGATATATATTACAA
>NW_008575327.1:0-2176 GCF_000257125.1 Entamoeba nuttalli P19
AAAAAAAAAAAGAAATTTGCTTTTCAAATTCAGTTCTTAATCTTCTTTTTTTGTTGTAAAAACCATTTATTTGAGATAAATAACAAAATTAAACTACTTAGTCTAACAGTCTCAATCTAATTGAATAAAACTCTGCTAATGAAGGAATTTCAAGGTCATTCAATAATATTGAAATGTACTTTTCATAAACCACACGACATAATTCTCTAAAAGTTGTAACATTAATTGGTGATTGAAATATAATTGTTTTTAAATTGACTTCAATTTGTTCATCAAGACTTACCATATTTTCTGCTAATAATACATTAAGTAATAATGCACTCAATTCGATATAATTTCCTTTTAATAAAATTCTGATTGCATCAATAAATCCACCTACTTTCATTAAATTAATTGCTGCTGGAATATAATATCCTTTTCCTAATTGTTGAACAACATAAGGAATATAAATTGAAGGTACTGTTTTATCCAATGGCAGTAAAGTTGTTGATGCATAAGCTGCTTGAAAAACTTTTCCTGTTTGAATCATCAATTGACAAGCTGATTGATAATTTCCTATATTTTCTAGAAGATGAATTGCTTCTTCTTCATGTCTAATATTTAATAATTCATCAATGACATCATTTATTGTATTTTCTAATAAGTCAGGATGAGTTGTAGATGCAAAAAGAGTTGCACATAATCCATATTCTATTTTTTGTGTTTTTTTCAACATATCAATATATTTACCAATCATTGAACAATCAGTACCAAAGACTAATTCTAATTCATTTACTTTACAACTTTTTTCAACATCATTTATTTCTTCATCTTCTTGGATTGCAATTTCATATTTTTCTAATCTTAATTTTTCTGTTTCATCAATTAATTTAGTATCAACAAATAATTCAGGATATAATCCATATGGTGGTGGTACAACATCTTTAATTTGTGGTACAATTCGTTTATTAACTTTTATACTATCATTTAAAAATAATTTATTATTTTGTCGAATAATATTTTGATATTGTTCATTACTATCTCTTTGTTTTGCTTGTTGAATACATTTATTTGTTAATTTCCAAAATTCATTAAGTTGTGGATATTTTAATAATTCTGTAATTTTAATATATTGTTCTATTAATGTTATTTCTGTTTTATTAATTATTGTTATATATTCATTATATTCATTTTTCATAGTATTTGTTTTTATCCATATTCCTTCACAAAGTTTTTGTTTATCATTTTCATTTGTAATAAAATCAATATTCATATGATACTTATTAATTATATTTGAAAGTATTGTTTCTTCTGTAAATCCATGTAACATAATACTCATTACTTTTCTAAATATTTTAGATGGAAGAAGATGTAATGGTGTTGTTTGAGAATTATCTTTCATTTCTACTTTTTCTTCTTCTGGAGAATAAATCATAACTTGTTTTGCATGAGTTAAAACAACAGGTATATCTCCTTTGACCCAACACATATCAATAACTTTAATTCTTCTTTGTTGTAGAAATACATTGAAATCATTATTTAAACGACCAGTAGAATAATCATAAATAAAACAATTTTGATTTTGTGTGATAATTCCAATCTTTTTTGTTTCTTCTTTTGGACATGGAATAATGTTAATAATCTTTTCATGTATTGGAGAACGTTTATCAAATTCATTAACCTTATTATTTTGAAGTTGATTTATTTCAACATTATAGATAATATTCTTACTATCAACAAAAATATATAAATTCTCTGAAAAATTTGAAAGAACACGTATTTTTGATGAATGAGTATATATTTTTTCACTTGTAGCTTTCCCTTTATTATATCTAATAACTAATATATCTTTATCACTTGTACATAAAAATGAACATTCATTTATTTTATCTTTAATTGGAACAATACAATGAACTTGAATATTAATATGTATTGGTTCTAATTTATATGAATCACTCTTATTTTCCCAAAATTGAATTTTACTAGTATATACAAAAACAGACACTAATCCATTTGAAGAAACTATTACTTTTCTAATCTCTTCTTTAGACGTAGTAAGAGAACTTAAATAAGAACAACTTCTTTCTTTCTTCTCAGGAAATCTCATGATTCTATTTTCATTAAATCCAGGAGAATATTCACTTTTATTTCTTTTTTCAACTCCATAAAGAATAATTGATTCATTTAAACATGTTAT
>NW_008575328.1:0-218 GCF_000257125.1 Entamoeba nuttalli P19
GATGCAATAAATTTATGTTTTTATTGTGTTGAAGAAATAGTTTGATAAGAAATATCAAATCATTTTAAACTCATTTCTATTTCATATAACCTTTAAATTTCAATAAAAATTGATTTTTATTGTTTCCAAAATAAAATAAAAAATTAGTAAAACGTAAACTGAGAATTATTTATTCTTAACGCTCAATATCTGCATAACCTCATAATGCCATCATCAAA
>NW_008575329.1:0-18788 GCF_000257125.1 Entamoeba nuttalli P19
AAAACAAATTGAATACTTTTTTATTCATTATTGGGGTATTTATAACATTATTTTATTTTTCTTTTATAAAAAAATGATTAAATTATTGTTATTTAAACAATCGACCACTGAAACTTGAACCTAATTTCTTTGATGTTGTAGTTGTAGTACCTCTTCGGATTAATTCTGAAGAGTCTGGAATTGGCTCATCTATTATAGGAACTTGATGGTATGTGATTATGTTAAAAATACGGGTGTTAATTTCAGATGCAATAGGATCAATTAATCCATCACCTGAAACTAAATGACGTTCATCTTGTTTAACCCCATCGAAATATTTAGGGGCAATAGCATTAAATTTATTGTAGTCAATTTCCATATCAGATCTTAATGGAGGTTGATTATTTTCAGTATACATTTTAATCAACTTAGTTAATAATTCAAAACCATAAGGAATCTCAAATGGAAGAATTACTTCCCATTTTAATTTTCTTTTATCACTTTGGAGTGCAACTTCAACAAAGTTTTCTGTATTAAATAATGAAAGAATATTATCAAAATCTGCATATGGCATTTCAACTAATTCATCTACATCAATTGTAACTCTATTTGTAACTGCTTTAATTCTATCACCAGGAAGAATACCATCTTTTGGCATTGGTGTTTCTTTCATTACTCTAGCAACATCAGGATCATTAGCATTATCACATTTACAAAGTAAGTTCTTAATTTTTTTGATAATTCTTTCAGCATTATTTACATCTCTAAGGTCATGTTTATTTGGATTAATGATAGTGTCAACAATATTTTTAACATACTCTATTGTTTCCATTCTTTCAGTATGTTTTTCCATTTCAAGTCTTTTAATACTTCTTGAATCATCTCCTGTACGTTCAGGTGTTGAAGTATAAGTAAAAGCATCTAATTTAGCATCGAAACTTAAACTTAATTCATCTTTATCACTATTAACGTCAAGAGATAACAATTTATCTAAAACAGTAATTTCTGTTGATGATTTATCAATAGTTTTTGAATAATCCATTGAAGTTGATTGATACATTGCTCCTAATTTTTGATTAATAACAGAAGTAACTGCAGTAGCAGAACTAATTGAAACTGAGTTTTGGTCATCTTCATTTTTTTCTTCTTCCATCTCATCAAATTTTTGTTCTTCATTAGTATCTTCTTTAGGTAATTGATCTTTAGCAGAATATATTTCATCTTGAGTAAATGGTTGACCATCTAAAGAGACATTTAATGAAATTTGAGGAGTTCCAAAATCATCTTCATCTTCTTCAAACATAAATGGTGGTAAATTTTTACAAATTTCAACACGATAATCATCAATATTACAAATATCATTTCCATCTAATATAATTGATTTAATATTAAACATTTTTCTAAACACATATTGGACATTACTTAAATCTAATATTCTATTATTTGCACAACTCTAAGTAAGATAAGTATATTTATTATTTTATTAAGTATTATAACAAACAAGTTCTCTTAAATTAAAACATTTTTTAAATATATTAATATCCATTAATTGATTATTATCAAAAGATAACACTGAAATAGACAATGGATTTGATATATAAACTGATGTAATTTGATTATTATCAGCAATAAAAGCGTCAAGAGGACGTTCTGTGATATTATTAATCTTTTCAATTTTATTATTACTAACATCTAATACTCTTAAATTTGGGAATACAACTTCATTAAAAATATCTTCTAATTCAGTTAGTCCACAATTAGTTAAAGAAAATTCTTCTAAATTTTCCCATTTAGCAGTTGGTATATTCATTAACAATGAAATAGATTGTAAAATAATATTATCTAAATGTAAAGTTTTAAGGTTCTTATAAATATAATCTTTTGTTAAATCAACACAACCACCAATGTTTTGTATTTTCAATGATTCTAATTGACAATATTTACAAAATTCAAGTAATAAAATATCATTGTTTTCTTTCTTCATTTGTTCATCTTCTCCATCTTCTTCTTGTGTAATAATTAAACACTTAATTGGAGCTGCCATCTCTTTCATATCACAAAAGGAAAATTCTGGATGACTAAGTCCATTAATTAACATAACAACTGCTGGAGTAAGTTGAATAAATTTTCCTTGATCAATTTGTTGTTTTATTTTAGTAATTTCATTCTTAACTTCTTCCATTCTTTTTTTTATTTTTTCAGTTCATTTCTTCATAATTTTTTTATTTTTTCTTTAATTTTTTATTAAGTTTTGATTTATTAGTTTTTATATTAAGTTCTTTAATGAAAACATCAAACAAATGATTTCTACAATAAAGTTTATATGACGTGTTATCTTTTCATTCAACCAGGGTTTTTAAATTCTTTAAGTTAATTAAGAAAGAAACTAAAAAAAAGGAACTTCATCAAAAAAAGAAATTAAAATATTTTATGAGAAGAATCAATACTGTTGCTGTTAAACGATTAACAACTGAATATAAAAAATTAACACAAGACCCACCTCCAGGTATTACTGCTGGACCTATAAGTGAAAGTGATCTTTTTGTTTGGGAAGCTGTTATTATTGGACCTGAAGGGACTGAGTATGAAGGAGGAATATTAACAGCAAAACTAGTATTTCCACCAGACTATCCAATGAATCCACCAAAGATGACATTTACTTGTCCAATGTGGCATCCAAATATTTATCCAAATGGTGATGTTTGTATTTCTATTCTTCATCCACCAACAGAAGATCCTACTCATTATGAACAAATAAGTGAACGATGGAGTCCTGTTCAAAATATTGAAAAAATCCTTCTTTCAGTTATGTCTCTTTTATCTTGTCCAAATTGTGAGTCACCAGCAAATGTTGATGCTGCTGTTATGTATCGAACCAAACGAGATAAATATATTAAGAAATGCAAAGAGTGTGTTGAACAATCAAAGTCAAGATACCGTTCTAAAAATTAAGTTTAATTAAATTTATAAAAATACTTCTTCATCCTTTTTTTCTTTTTAAACTTAGTTTGTTTAATTTAAATTTAATCAATCCATTCAAGTGAAAAACGAACTTCTTTTTGATTTTTAATATAATAAGCTTTTTCATTTCTAATATCATTTTGATAATGAATTGTCCATTCTAATTCATTTGGAAGTTTCTCTGGTGTCCATCCTAAATTTGTAAATAATTCTATTCCTTCACTCAATGATATTTTTATTTCATAATGAATATAATGTTCATCACTTGACTTCATTTGGAATAATTTATTAATTATATTAACTATATCAAAATTAGGTAATCGTTTCTCTATATCAATAAAGGCAAAATACCTTTTTTCAAATGAATTAAACCATTCTAACATATGACTTAATGATTTATTACTTTCACTATTACTAATATTAAATGCTTCTTCTAAATTATTGTCACTAATAATATTTCTTTCTAATTCTCTTCTAATGTCATATGAAAGATCACACGCCTCTCTATTAAAATATGAATGACAAATTAAAGATGGATTAAAAACAGTATTTGAATGTGTTAATAATAAAGGAGTTGTAATAAGTAAAGTTTGAAGATAATCAAAGAAATATTGTTGAGGAGAAATAGATTCAAGTACATTTAATAACTTTTCTAATTCTTCTTGAACATCAATAAAATGATGAGGAATAACATCCATTAAATTTCCTTGACATACTTCAAAATATCTTGCTAAAACATCATCAGAATATATGGTTCTATTTAAAAAAGGACTTGGATGAGTTTCATTATATTGTTTTCTCATAATTTTATACCAGTCTAAAAATTGTTCTAAAGTAGGATGATTTTGTTGATGAAGAGTAAGAAAATATCGAGTGTCTTTAACAAGAATTATTTGTAAATCTTTTTCACTTGGTTGTGAAAAAGCAAATCCAATTTCAAGTAATTCATCATTGTCACGTTCAATTTGGTTATTACTAATTTCTAATATATAATTAATAGCACAAAGAATATTATAAATTTTTGGATATTCTTTCTTTGGTAATGAACCACATCCATAAATATGATTTATAGTTATATACTCTTTTATTATTTCTACAAAATTATGATAAAGATTTCTATGTTCTAATAAGTCATGACAATGATAAACTGCATATTGACAATATAATGAAAATATAGAATTATATGGAATCATCTTTTCTCTTTTAATTTCTTCAAAATCAAATTTTTCACATAAAAATGAAATAAAACTTAGTTTTGTATGATATTTTTTATGTAAATATATTTCTTTAATATCTCTTTTATTAGCTTCAGATAACATATTTCTAATTTGTTGAAATTTAGTATAGTACATAGGAGGTATTTCAGTTTCTCCATCAATTATAATTTTCCATTGTGATGAACTAGTAAATAAGAATTCATCAGTATTTGATACATATGCCTCAAGACATATTTTATCAAAATAATTTAATCCTCTACAATAACACATTTTATTATCATTTAATGGTGGGCTATTTATATAATATTTATGTATTGTTTCATATTCTAATTCATTTCCAATACCATACATCATTTCTTCAAATTCTTTTAATGAACTATAACTCAAACCATTTCTATTTCCTTCAGAAATAAACATCTTTCCATGTGGTCCTGTACCAATTATAATTTCTATTGTTTCAACAAATATTATAGATTGAGGAAATGCTTGTTTCCCAGCAGCCAGAATAAATCTCATAAGTTCATCACCAACACGTTCTTCTATAGTGATTTTAATATAATTAGAACAATGAAAAAAAGGATGACTAGTTGAAATAGTTTCTAAATGGATATGATAAATATCAGATTTAATTTTATAAATAATATTAGTATTATTTCTCTCCATATCACGTATTAATTGTTCAAATGGTGTTTTCACAGAATTGTCAATATAATCTCTTCCAACAGCTTTCATTATATTTAAAATGAATTTAGTTCTTCTCAAATCTTATTTTTTAAAAAAGAAAAATTATAAAGAAATAATTAATACAAAATAAAAAATTAAAATTATGTTTAATTAATCTTCACTGAAGAGTGTATTAAAAGCAAAATTTAATACTTGCATTATTTCATTTATATTTAATCTTTCTTGTGGATTATTTTGCCAACATTTACAAATAAGAATATAACACCAATCTGGCATACCTTCAGGTTGTAATAACCTTTTTCCATCACAAACAAAATCAGCAATTTTCCATGGAAATTTAAATTCTTCAACTGGATATGCTTTATCCCATTTCCATATTTCATATAATACAATTGAAAAAGAAAATATATCAACAGGAGTTCCATATTTTGATTGACATAAGATTTCCGGAGCCATATAAGCAGGTGTTCCAACTGACTTTGTAAAGGTTATGTTTGTTAATAATAAATTAAAATTCCTTGAAGATCCAAAATCTGTTAACTTTGTATTAACAGCAACACCTTCTTCTAAAGAAAATATTAAAATATTATCAGGTTTAATATCACGATGAAGAACTCCATTTGAATGAAGGTATTGAATGCCTTTTGCTGTATCTATCATAAATTTAATTTTTAATCGAGGTTTCAAACGTAAATTTTTATTTTTCATCAAATCTCGTAATGACCCATACTTTGCAAATTCAGTAACAATACACATTTTACTTGGAATAAATACTGCTCCATAGAAATAAACAATATAGTCTGACCTAAACTTATCTAACATATCAATTTCTTTTTCAAATTCTTCTAATTCATCTTCTTCACATTGTAATTGTTTTAATCTTTTAATTGCAACTTTATTTCCTCTAAATATTCCAAGATAAACAATTCCAAATGACCCTTCTCCTATTTTCTTTTCTTCTATTAATTCATCATAATCAATATGAGTAGACCTTTGTGTTGTATAACTGAATGAAATAATATCATTCATTTTATATTTTTTATGTGAAGAATTAGAAATAATAACAATTGAATCATTCATGGTTCCTGAACATAATGGTGTAATATAAATTTCAACTTCACACGCTTCTCCTTCAGGAAGACATATAGTTTGTGGGACTATTCTTAATGAATATTTAGGATATTGTGTTTCAATGTAAGTAAATTGTATAAAAATTTTATTCTTTGAATCATTACCAACATACAATACTGTTCTTGATTCTACACCTACGGGTAATCTGTCAGGACCTTCATCAAATAAAAGTGATTGTTTATCAAATACTAATGGAGAATAATTATTAAATTTATTAAAATGAATATTAGAATATCTTATTGAAAAAATGTTTAATCCAGAATCAATATTAATATATCCACTTGACAAATCATTTTTTTTATATTTATTAATTTTAATAGCAATGTATATAATTATACCTAATATTATTGCTGAAATTGATATAAATATAATCAAACTAATAAGTATAACTGTAATAATATTAACAGTACAATTATTGTTTTTAATATGATAAAAGAATGAACATTTAGTACATACTTGACCATCTGATGTAATACAATGTTCAATAGTTGAAATAGAAACACATTTTTGTTTATCATTTTTATTTAAAACATATTCTTTATTACATTTAATACATTGTATCGAAGTACAATGTTCACAATTAGCTTCACATGGTGTACAATGAGAGTCTTGAGTAATTCTATATCCATTTTCACATAAAATACATCCAACAGTATAATCAACTTCTAAACAATGTTCAAGCTCTGAAATTGGAGAACATTTCACTCCATTAAGATAATATCCTTCATTACAATTAGTACATCCAGAAAAAGAACATTGGGCACATTCACCAAATACCTTACAACTTGAACAGGTTGTTTTATTAATAAAATAACCATCTTCACATATAACACAACCTGCATCATTGAAAAATGGTATTAGACAATGTGTTTGGTTGGAGTATATACACAAATAAGATTGAACAATATATCCTTGATCACAACTGATACACCCTTGTGATGTACAAGAAGTACAATTATCTGGACAATTAACACATTTCATTGAGTCATCTAAATAATATTTTGTTTCACAAAGTGAACAACGTCCATTTTTATATTCGACGCAATGAGTTTGTTTCATCACTTCAGTTGTTATTTTCTCACATAATCCTCCAACTAAAATAAATTCAGATAAACATTTTTCACATGTATTTTCATTTAAACAATAAGAACATCCATCAATACATTTTGTACATTGACCCTTGTTTAAATAAAACCCTTCTTCACATTGGTAGCATTGTGATTTGTTTGTTGTTTCTAAACAATGACATTGTTCTTTAGAAATGCATTGACCATTTGAAAGAATAACATAACCTTCTTCACACAGATGACACATCTGTTCATCACATAATAAACAATGACTATAACGTTCAGAACAATTGTGACAGATTCCTTCAATAGATATATATCCATTTTGACATTTTGATTGTTTTCCATAAATATATAACTCAACTGAGCTTGAATTAATACAAGAAGTCCCATCCCATGTGGTATTTTTCTCACATAATATACAAGTGTTATTATCACAAACTAAACAATTTGATGGACATGGTTTGCAATTACCTGAAGATACATCAAATTGATATCCATCTACACATTTCATACAAACACTGGTTTTCCATTCACATAAATCATATGATGAAGACAAGACACAATTGTTCATTGTATTTAAAGAATAATTAGTCATACAACTGAGGCATTGAGTGAAATTACAAGTATTACAAAATTCAAATTTTTTTGAACATTCTTTACAAATACCATTTTCCAAATAATGAGTTGAACTACATTGATAACAATGAAAACCATATGAGATACATAATGGGTCAATGGGTTCAATAGTTGAACATGTTCCATTCTCATTTCTGTAATAATGTGACTCATCACATATTAGACAGTTTGTTGTTTCAGCAAAATATTGAACAAAACAATTTCCATTTGGTTCAATCAAAAATGAGTTACTACTTCCAGTTTTGAGAATAGAATACATTAAAGGATTTGTTGATAAAATTAATGTACCATCAGTAGAATAAACATTAACTGGTGTGTCTAACGTATTAAATGAAAGAGTGGAGTGTGTTGTATTTAATATTAATTTTTGAACATTTTGTTCAATTGATATAGTTTTTTTAATAATATCAGTAATTATGATATTCTTTTCAATAACTAATGTTGAAGGATTAACTCCATTCAATGAATAAACATTGTTAGAATAACTTGATTTAATTGTTACTGTACAATTAGGACTAACTGTATTACAGGGACATGAATAATCAGGACAACCATTAATATCTACATAAGAATAATTACCAGTTACATAACAAAATTGTTGAATCAAATTGAGTTTTCTACAAATATTTTCATTGTCTTCAGCACCAAGTAAAATAACTCGCTTGTCACATGAAAGTGGGAATGTACTTTTAATACTTCTTGAGCCAACTCTAACTAATATAATGATGTTGTTTGTAATATTAATCCGAGGATCTAAATTAAAATAAATTTGATTCGGAGATGGGTTAATAGAGAAAACTTCGTTTTGAATGTCATAGTCTGAAGTAATTGAATTAAGTTGAATTTGATTAACAGTTTCTATGAGAGAGATTGTATTATTATTAAATATTAATTTGTTAATACTGATATCTGTTAGGATTTTAATTGGATTTGTAACATTAAGTGTATTAATCAAATTTCCTTTTAAACTAGTTTGTATTTCTGATTGGTGTATTTCTAATAAGTCAATATCATCGAAAGTGATTATATTATTTGAGCATAGTGTATTTAATGAAACATTGAAATGGTTTGATTTCATTGTTATGATTCCACTTTGGTAAACAATAAGATTTGACTCTAACTTAAGTTGAACCTTTTCACAATTCATATAAAGTTCATTCTGTGGTATAAAATAACACTCTTTCCCTTGGCAAGGGCAATAACTTATACTAAATGTTGAGTTAAACCATTTAGAATTAATATTACAAGACACTTCATAATTAATATCATTTATTGGACAAATTCTCAATAATGTTTCATTACTTAACTTTATTTGGTTGTATTTTTCTTGTATTGTTTCGATAACGCTTCTAATCTTTTTAGATGAAAGTAATTCAAAACATCCCATTTGTTGAGGATCTATTTCAATTTTATTAACATTCATTTTACCAATTCCCTTTTCTTGAAAAATAACTTCTTTATTTATATTACTAATTAACTGCATATTTAATTTATCAATAATCATTAGTTCATTTAAATATATACGAGAATTCGAATTTACATTACTATTATTACATTTTATAGGTGTCTGAATCATAATATCAAGATCATCAAACACACATTTATTAAATGAAATAAATAAATTTCCATTTATTGTTGTAGTTGAATCTGTAAACAAAAGACTATTCCAATGAGTATTATTTTTTTCTATTCTCAATTCTTTTCCAATCACAACTAAATTCCTTGTTATTTCTGCTTGGTCATAAAAACAATCAGATACATCAAATGTGTCTGAATCATTAATTAAACTTGTCTTACAGTCACAGCCAATACTATTATTCTTAAACCCAAATCTTGAATAATTATTGTCATTACACACTATTCCAATAAGATCAGAAATTATTTCACAAGTACTGTTTGATGCAATAAATAATATTGCATTATTATTAACATTTGTAGTAATCAAGTCTTTAATGATACTCTTTTGAGAAAACCTCAGATATTCAACTCTTTCTGGATTGTAAGAAAAGTCTAATGTTTCAATCCTGATATTAATATCAAATATAACAGGTGATTTATGTTTATAATAACCAACAGTCATTTCTTTTCCATTTATAAGAGTTATTTCAGTTGTTCTAATGTCAATTTCTTTCCATTTTACAGGAGTATCAATAGTAAATACATTATTATTAATGACAAGTGTTCTTTCAGTACTGAATTCTAAACAATCGTTTTGTACAAAAACATCACCTTTTCTTTGACAGTCACAACCAATAGATTTGTTAGTTACCAACGTATATCTATTTAATGTTCCTTTACACTGAAGAGAAACAGTTTGTAACTCATTAGATAAAATACCAACAAAAAGAACCTTTGTAGAATCTAGTGTAGTAATAACCTCATTAATGACAATATCATTTCCAAAGTTAAGAAAAGGATTGTGGTCATTAATTACCAATGTAGTAATCTCCATTCTCCCATTGAGCTTAAAATCAAATTTTGGTTCAAAACTTGTTACATTAAGAAAGAGTGTTGTTAACACAATTGGTTTTGTAATTATTAACATATCCCATTGTTCTGGACCTTCGTATATTGACTCTGAATTAATAATAAGAGACAAATAAGGAGAATATAATAAACAGTCCCACTGACCAAATGTTGAATTACTCCATACACAATCACAACCAATTTGTTGTAATGATATTCTGTAATATTTATCTTCTATAAAACAATTGGAATAGAAAGGAATAGGCTGTTTTATAGAAGATAAGAAAAGTACTTGGTTAGTAATATTAAACATTGTATCTATTTTGGAAATTTGAACATTTCCATCAATTTTAATTTGTGGAATAATGTCTCCATATTGCATTAGTATAATAAATGAGTTATTACCAAAAATGTTAAGGTTAAACAAACATTGGATGGTATTTATTTGAACTGTATTTAAGTAAAATGAAATATCACCTTTAGGAATGATTTTATTCCAATCACTTTGTATTTCAACTCCATCTTGTATAAGAACATCTCGTGACTTAGAATAATATCCACAGTCCCATAAGTTATAATTACTTGTTAAATTTAAAATTTTATCACTTGAAGAACATTCACATTTTGAAGTTAGTCTATAACTAATTCTAAATGGACTTATTTTACATGAACTAAATGTGTTTGTTGGATTTGTTAATTTAGAATTTGAAATATAAAACCAATCATCTGGCATAATGACAGTTTCTATTGATGTGTCCCAAACAGACACCTTATATTTGTCTGTTATATTTAATAAAGTAATGTAATTTCCATAGACTTGAATATTTCCCATAGCTACTATAGTTGATTTACTTTTTAATAATAAAGTTGATTCAGAACCAATACATCGAATCTCTTTCCATGAATAATTAATAGTAATATTATTTGTTGTATTAATATAAAGACTATAAACATTAGGATTCAATAAACAATCCCATTGCTCTATTTCATTATCAGAAGAACTTTGAATAGAACAACCACATCCAATTTGATTTCCTTTAATCAAATATCTTGTTTGTTGTGGATTTATTGAACATCCTATTTCTATAGCTTCTGGAACTGATACTGAAAATGGAGCTATAAAGACAATTGCATTTTGATTATCCATAACCACATTAGAAATATTTGGAAAAACAGAAAAAATTAATTGACATTCATTTGTTATATACAAACTATAAAATATTGTTTCTCCATCAACATGAACTTTTCCCTTACAAATAAACATATCTGCAATTAATTGATATCCATCACTGATGTTAATATTAACCGAATTCTCAACAGACACATTCTTCCATTTCATTGTTTGTTTAAGAAAAATGTCATTAGTAACCATTAGATTCTTTGAAGAAGTATTTTGACAATCCCATTCTTTAAATGAAGTTAATGTTGAATCAGTTGGAGTACAATAACAAAGAAAAGTTGATTCTGAAGAAACAATTCGATCATACCCTTGATATAATTCACAATGACTTTGTTTTAATGTAGAAGGTAATGAAACAATATTTTTAGCATAAAAGAGAATTGAGTTTACACTGAGTTTAGTATTAGACAAAGAACCAATCTTGATTGAATCAAACCAACATAATTTTGAATATGTTAATGTACCAATTTCTAAATTACCAATAAATATAGTTGGAGTTGATTCCCATTGATTAATAATTAGAGTATTAAAAATTATAAGATGAATATATTCTTTTTGAATAATTAATTTCTTCCATGTATTTGTTGCTGTTAAATTATCTTTATTAACAATTAAATTAAAATATTCATGATAATATAAACAATCATTATAATTGTATTGAATGTCTTTCTCTAATACACAACCACAATCAGAACCTTCAGTATATCCATATCGTAACATATCTCCCATATTACATAATTGTTGAGGTTGTTTACCCATATTTTCAAAGTAACAAGGTTGAACACTTTTCTCTCCTATAAAAATAGCATTTGTATTAGTTGGTAATGGATGATTTTGATCATAACTACTTACAAATACCCAAGGATATCCAGTAACTTCAAGAAAAGCACTTGGAAATGTTTTAGTTTTAATATCCAAATATGGTTGATTGTCGGTGTGAAAATAAAGAGGAGATGTAGTTGTTAATACAATAGGTTTATTTGATCTATTTGGTTGTTTAAAAATAATTCTTACTGAATCTGATGAAAATGAATGAATCCAAAATTTCGCTTCTGTATTTCGTTGTTCAATGATAAGTGTTTTTAGAGAAGTTCCTTTGACAATAGTAATAAATTTATTACCTGACCATTTTTCATTAATAATTGTTAATTCTTCTTCACATTGATCAAAAATGAAACCATCACATGCATTTGAAATTTGATCCATACATATGTCACTCTGAATTAGTCCATATGATTCATATGTTGATTCTAACTCATTCCACGTTCCCCATTTCCATCCATTTCTATCACAAGATAAAGGTTGTTCTTCAATTAATACTGTGATATTATTAGGGTCGTTACAATATGTCCCACTTCCAAAACAAAGTGAGACAATAATATGAATGAATATGAATAGCATAATTTAAAAAAAAATAAGATGACTTTCAAGAGCTTTATTTTTTTTCTTTTTCTCAGTTTTCTAACAATCATTTTTCAAATTGAAATTTCCTCTTTTTTTTCTTGAGTTATCTTTTTTATCTCCTCTCTTACACTATTAAACATCTTTTTTTTAAAGAGATAATTTATATATCCTCACCAATTTTACTCAAAATTATGAAAAATTAATAAAGTATTGATTTTAAATGAATTTTACTCTCTTTTTGTTTATTTCAATATATACAATTATAAGAAGATTATTTGAATATTCAAAATAGAAAATGTTAACGTTAAATTCAAAACAATAGAGAGAATTTTCATTTTATTTTTCTTATTGAAGATAGTTTAAATTTAGTTATTATTCTTGTTCAATTGTCTCTTTATTAAAACTAAATGACGTTATTTATTCCAATAAATGAAAATTATAAATCCATATTACAGTAAAATGGATAAAATTAACCAAATGGTAACAATAAACAACTGACTCTTAGTAAATAAGAATTATTAATTTGTTAACTTTTGTTGAACTCAAACCCAGAGGTTTACAAATATTTTTAAAATAAAACTAAGTTAAAAGATACTAATATAAATGAATTGATTCTTAAGAAACAAGAGTTGTATATTTTATTATTATAAAGAGTAATTACCTCATGAAAATAAAAAGTGAAAAAGGTTGTTTTGATGAAATAATGTAAATTAATATTATTCATCAGAAATTTGATAATTTTTATTAGAATTGTTTATTATACTGTCAAATAAATATATTGAAACAATTAGTTAATTTCCAAACTGAAAGTAATAAAACTGAAAACATAAAATAAAGACAATATAACTTTTGAATGAATAAGAGATATACTTAAAAAGATAAGATAAAGAAATTGAAAGATAAAATAAGTAAAATAAAATAGAAGGAATAAATAAAAAAAAAAGAAAAAGAGAGTATAATGTTTGATTCTATTAATGTATTTTTCACTTATTTTATAATTGTATTATGTAAATAATAAAAAGAAATAAAGTTCGAAAAAGAAAATTGAAAAAAATTAAGTGATAATTAATGAATACTATTACTCTGGATGAAGAAGAGGTTTTAAATTATTTGCCATCATTACAACATCACTATCTTTATCTTTTAATAATGTTTCAACACATGGAGCAATACGAGAGTTCACAGTACCTTGATCCAAAATGTTTCTTTGAATAAGAACACCCAACTGTTGTAAAATTGTTAAACGAACATTGGAAGTAGAGTCAAATGCTAAATTTAAGATCATTGGAAGGAATGCAGTAGAGAAAGAGTCTTTTCCCATTACACAACCAACTTCAACCATTGCTGCAATAGTAGATTGTCTAATTTTATAATTTGGATGTGTATAATATAATGAAATAATTGGAATAATGTAAGTTCTTCCCCAGTCTGAGCCAAACATTTTAACCATATCAGCCATTGATAAAACAGCTTGTCTACGAACTTCAAGACAAGAATCTTTAAGACCATTTTTAATAACTGGAATAACTTTTTGAGCAAGATCAGCACCAATGAAAGAAACAATTTCTGGTAATAATAATTGAACAAATGAACGTACTCTCCATTCTGGATCATTAGTTAAAGAAATAATAGAAGAAACTAAACTAAAATAGTCCTCTAATTTACATGAATCAAGTAAAGTTTGAGCAGCTGTTAATGAAGTAATTTTTACATCTGAAGAATCGTCTTTTAATAGTTTATTAATTAAATCAATAGCATCTTTATGTGGAAGAGTTGATGAAACTAAAGTTGATACAACACAACGAATAGATGGATTAACGTTATTAGCTAGTTCATTTAATGGTTCAACTAATAAAGGTGTTTGTTGTTTTGGAAGTTTATTTAATGCAGTAACAATGACAGATGGATCTTGATCTCCTAAAAATGGGAATAATTGTTCTAAACTAGGATTTTCTAAACTTTCAACAGCTTTTAATCTATCTGAATAATACAATGAATCAGCCATTCTTGTTATTTGATTTTAAATCTTTTTATTTTTTTGGTATTTTTTAGTTCTTTTTTAATTTTTTCTTAAAATTTAAAAATTTTAAATCCCAATTTTCTGTTATTAAAAAACATTTTTTATTCCCAGTAATACTTGCTTGTTTTAAGTTTCAAGTTAATTAATAAAAGCAATAAAATTTTTCACATAACATTTGTTTTTTATTTGGTGGTTGATTTAGTTACTTAATCCACATCACCAAAGAAATGACCCCTTGAATAAATAAGAAAATGAACTAGATATAAAGGATGATATTAATGAAGTAAAGAAAACAGAAAATTGAAACAAAATGAAAAAGATTAAAATAGAAGAGTAATCTAAAAATAAAATAAAAACTAAAAATACTTAACAGAAAATAAATAATAAAAGTTAACAAAAAAAAATTAAATATAAGCTATAAAAAAAACAAGAAAAAAATAGAAAAAATAAGAGAAAAAAAACGGGAAAAGGGTATAAAATGAGAAAAGTAAAAATATAAAGAAACTCTATGTAAAAGAGTGAACTGAAAAAGAAATTCATTCTAAATAATGGCGGAGGAAGACTATAAAGTAGAATTACATAAAGTAGTTCTTGTTGGAGATGGTGGTGTTGGAAAATCTGCTATTACTATTCAATTAACACAAGGTCATTTTATTATAGATTATGATCCAACAATTGGTTTGTTTATAATTTTGTTAGTACTAAAGAAAAAGACTAAAATTAGAAACAAAATTGTTTTTATGTCTTTTTAATTAAATAAAAAATGTTATTAATTCTTTTAGAAAATTGCTATAGAAAAACATTAACTGTTGATAACCGTATTTGTGTATTAGATATTCTTGATACTGCTGGTCAAGAAGAATACGCTTCAATGCTTGATCAATATTTCCGTAATGGTCATGGTTTCTTAATTGTCTATAGTGTTACTGACCGTAATAGTTTCGAAAGTATTAAAAATTATCAAAATAAAATTCTTCGAGTTAAAGAAGCTACATCTTTTCCAATTGTTTTTGTAGCTAATAAAGTCGATTTAGTAAAAGATCGTGATGTTAGTGAAAAAGAAGGAAAAGATAAAGCTGCTGAACTTGGTGTTAAGTATATTGAAACTTCTGCTAAAAATAAATTAAACATTGAGGAAGCTTTTTATACTCTTGTTCGTGAAATTCGTAAACAACAAAACAGTGATGCACCTGAAGAAGCTGGTAAAGGTGGTCCTAAAAAGCAAAAAGAGAAGAAAAAATGTTATTTGTTCTAAATCAGTGGTTATATTATATTCTTTTGGTCTCAATATATAAAATAAAAATTCATTTCTTTTAATACAGTTATTATTTTGTCATTCTTTTTTTTTCTTTCATTAAAAATAGGAAATGTATTTAGTTAGAAAGTAATTTTCCAATATAAAAAAGGTGAATTGATTAAACCCCAAAAGGGTTCAAAAAGAAATAGAATAAATTTATACCTAACGATAAATAACAATTTAGATAGTAAAATCAATGCCAAGTTCTTTGCAAAGATTTTGTTTGTCTTTTAACATTTGATCAGTTTGTTTCTTAATTTCTTCAAGTTGAGAAAGAAGTTTGGAATAATCAATGATACATGGTGATTGCTTTTGAACGTAAGTGCTATCACCCTTTTCTAATTGTTCTTCACCATTCACAAATTCAACCCCAGTTGTATTAATATAAATTTGAACTTTTGGTGTAGTGAGAGATGGAACAGACATTACTATGAATTTTAAGTTTAAGATCTAAAAGAGAAAAGATAAACCGAAAATGAGTAAATTAATAAGAACTCTCATAGATTGATTCAAATTCTTTAATTGATTTATCACCAATAACTCCTTTTAATTCACATTCAATTGTAGTTGGTTCCCACTTATTGTTAGAATTAAACTGAAATTTTTGAATTCGTTTAGAAGGATTATACAATGAAATTAAATAAATTATTGGGATAGATTTTTGTTTAGCAAATTCTAGATATGGGTGGGGAACTGTTGATGTTGTACTTGAAACATACATAGCCTCAATTCCTATTTCTGCTATTTCATCATATATAATAGAGTTAAGTGGAGGAAGACAAGGTGCGTGTGAAACAGCAATAACTTTTTCTCCATTACAAATATACCCATAGCAGTTATTAGCAGGGTAATTAAGACAATGGCGGACACATTGTTTTAAGACTATTTCACTCATTGATTAATGTTTGTAAATTTAATTAATTATAGTTTTTTTCATTTTTACTTTTTTAATTTTTTCTATTTCAAGTGAGGAATTTTTTTTCTTCTCTTGAATGAATTAAAAGTAAAATATAAACAAATCAAAGTTACAAAAAAACACAATAAATTGTACAATATTCAACTTAATACGAGAGACCTCTTCCTATTTAATAGCTTTGTTGTTTCTTCCATTCTTCTAACCTTCCAATTGAACTAGAACAAAAAGAATGATCAAACGACTTTTGGAAGTGAGCTTCCAATGAATCTGCTGATTCGTTACTATTAACATAATCACAGAAAACGATATTTGTAAAATTTGATTTGATAATTGACTTATTAGCTGAACGAGAAGGTGGGTGTGGAGGTGATTCAGCATTATCGATTTGTACAGAATCATTCAAAGAGTCATTCGACTCATTGGCAATATAATCAGAATAGCTAAGAAGAAGTACATCATCAAGAACATCCTTTAAATTTGTTGTTGAAATCATAAAGACTAGAGACTTTGATTTTTTAAGATGATTAGATGGTTTAAATCATCTTCAAAGTGAGTAGTTGAAAGACGAAAAGAAAGAAATCAAACAATTTTTATTTTTGGATTTTCACTTTTTTTTGTGAAATTAGGACAGGATCCCAATAATCACCTTATTTCCCGTTTGATTCTGATAAAATTTTTGGAATCAATATGAAGAGTTATGAAAAAGTTAAATGAAAAGTGAAATCTAAAAATAATTTTATTAAACCCAAGATGAGATAAATTTTTTCTTTTTTCAACAATAATAAGACAATATACTTTATATATGTCAAAAATTATGCTTTTGAGTTGTAGATTGATAGTTTTTTGTCTTTGTTATTGTTAAAAAGGCCTTTTCATCAGATTTGAGTCAAAATGTTTTATAAATACTTATTGTTCATCTTTATCTTGTTTTGTAGTTTATAGAATTTTTTTAATAATGCAAATAAATCTAATATTAAATTATTTAATAATCTAGAACTTCTTTAAACCTCAAAAATAATGAATAATCCAAACTACTTGACGTAAAAGGGTTGGTGATGTTTTTTCTGCGTTTTATATAAATAACTCATCTTCATTCATTTATTCGAAAAGAAACTAAGAGGATAAAACCTTAAATTGAAAAGACGATAAGTTAAGAGTAATTTATTTTCATAAAAGAAGCAAAAGATTCGAGATATGTCCAAAGTGGATAGTCACCACTTCTCTCAAACCCAGATGAAAGATGATTATAAAACAAAAAGATATTCTATTGGAATAAAATGTCCTTCTTCTCTAAACCCAGAATGGGAAGATATAAGTCATACTATTCAGCAAAGAGTTCAAAAATTAAATAAAAAATTTCATAAAGATATTAAGGTTGAATTAGTTCAACCAAGTCAAGTTGACCATATAATCGAGCAATCAGAAAGTGAAGAAGTAATTATTGAAAACAATAATAATGAAAGAAGAACAACAAGAAGAGAAAGGAGAAGAAAAAGAAAAACTAGGAAAGTTCAACTTCAGGCAAATCAAGAACCTCGAGTAAATCGTACTCACCAAAGAATTATTACAATAAGAAACAGACAAGAACTTGAAGCATATTTATTATCAATTATTTATATCATCTTTGTCTGTTGTGTTTCATTACTCATTGCATTTGTCATTATTATCATTTTGATCTGAATAGTAAAAAAGATATTAAAATGAATTAAATTTATTACTTTGGTTTATTTTATAAATTTAAAACAAAAGTTTAAATAGTTCTTGTATTAAAATTAAAGACGATATTGAATGGCACCAGCTTTTGTAATATATCTTACCCACTTAATG
>NW_008575330.1:0-2145 GCF_000257125.1 Entamoeba nuttalli P19
AAAAAAAACAACAAATAAAAATATGTTATTTAAAATACAATCTTTAATTTGGAGTTAGTTGATTCAACAAAGTCATCTTCAAAATCAGTGTCATTATCTAGAAAAACTCTAGAAAAATACCCCATTGGAATTGAAACTTCTTCTTCTATTATTCTTTCCATTTGTGGATTATTCAACGCTTTCCAATTCAATTGTTTTCTCAATGGAACAATACACAACTCTTCTTTTAAAGAACATTTTGGTTTAAGTCGATAATAATCATTAAAACATGGCTCTGGTTCTAGAAAATGTTTTTCTTCTTCAACCATATGATGTTCTAATGGTGGTGTTTTGATTCTAGGGGGGATACATGGAAATTCAACTTGTTCTTTTTCTCTTAGTCTTAAAAATCTGCAAGGTTTAAGAATATATTTTTCACAAACTACCTCTTCTTCTTTGACTTTACAAATTATTTTGTTTTGACCATTAATCTTAATTTCTTTAATTTCTTTAACAATATCAACTCCAATAAAATTAGTTGTTGGTTGTATATCTGTTACCTTAACTTCTTCTATTTCATTATTTATTATTTCAAATTTTTGTGTTAATATTTTTTGTGGTTCTTGAACTATTGGTTTGATTGGTTCCTGATTTATAGACTCTTCTTCTGTCTTTGTTTCAACAACACTCATTTGAGAAATAACTTGATTTCCATCATTGAATTGAATCATTTCATGTGGTCTTGCCAATTTTTTATTGATTCGATTTTTTCGTTCTTGTGTGAATGATTTTTTGATTGACTCTTTTTGTTTTTGTTCATTGTTCTCAAGAATGTCTATCTCTTTCATTTCTCTTAACCCATTAATTCCTTTTATTCTGTCTTCACCAAATGGTAATACTGATAATAATGTTGTTTGTTCTTCAATTTTACTCATTAACTCTGAAGTAATAACTTTATCGTCTTTAACATTGTTTTGATTTGTTGATTCTTCATTTTTATTTTCTATTTCTTCTTCTTCAACAACCTCCATTGGAATTTTATCATTATTCATCTCTCGTTCTTCTCCAAAACTCATAACAGATAATATTGATGATGTTTCTTCAGTCATTTCTTGATTGTCTTCATTAGTCATTTTCTCTTGAACCTCCTCATCTCTCTTGTTTATATCTTTTTTATTTATTGGTTCATCTTCAATTAATACTAATTTTTTTGTTTCTTCTTGTTTTTTTGGAATAATAACGGTGGTATTGAATTGTTTTTCCTTTTTGAATATTTTCTTTGGACTTTGTCTTGGAGATGTATGTTGAACTGTATCATGTTCAATTAATTGCTTCTTTTCGACTTGGTATTTAATAGGTGTTTTATAACTTGTTTCACTGATTTCTACATTTGTTTCAAATTGCATTGGTTGGATGCTTTGTTCTATTTCTGTAAGATGGAAATCTTTCTTTGGTGTCTCGATCGGATGATTTCTGTGAATAACAAAACTATCTTCACTTTGTTCTTCTTGTTGATTTGTTTGAAATTTCGAGATTTTATTTTCATTTTCTGTAAAAGTTGTTGTTTTATTTTTCTCTTCAACCCCATCTAACTGAATTGTGACATTATTCTCATGTGTTGGTTGTTCAATTTCGTTAAACGTAATCATTCCAGAATCATTTTGATCAATAGATTCATCATCAAATGACTGATTATTAAATTTAATTTCTGTTTGCACTTTCATTGTTTTTTGACGTTCTATTTTCGTTTTAGGAATATCAAATCCATCAGACGTTTCTTTGAATTGGCTAGTTATATTTTCATTTCTTTTGTTTGTTCTACTAAACGTAATTTTACTTTCATTATGTTTAATAATAGGTTGAATAACTCTTTGTGCAGTTTCTATTCCAATTTCTTTTTGTTTGATTGGTGTTTTTAAATCATTTGGATGTTTTAATCCTAGTTGCTCCTTTTTCTCTTTTTCTACATATTTTCTTTTAAATTTTTGTAAATATTTTTCTTTTTCTTCTTCTGTGATTTTAGGTATTTCTTCCTCTTTTTGAATTTCTTTCTTTTTCTTTTCTGTTTTACTCCTTATAAACCTTTCTTTTACTTTTGTTTGTTGTGAACTTCCTTTTTTATTCTTATTTTGATGTTTTGGCATTCTATTTTAATTTGTGAAGTAT
>NW_008575331.1:0-519 GCF_000257125.1 Entamoeba nuttalli P19
AAAAAAAAGAAGTTAATTGGTTAGGTAACTGCACTTGAAATTGTTGAAGGTTTTAATAAAATGAAAAAAGATGGATTATTTCCAGAACAATTTTCTATAGATGTTCTTTCAAATAGTGTATTACCAATTTGTTTGTTTAATGTTAATTTATAAAATAAGACAAAGAAAGTACAAGTACCATTGATTAAATGATGACATTGGATATGACTTTCTTGTCTTTTTACTAACAGTATATACATGAAATAGAAACATAAAAATTAATAACAAATAGTAAATAATGTTTATCAACGAATCATAGCACTTACTCCATTGTGTTATACAACTGATGAAATTTTATCACCAAATCATCGTGGGAGATGGATAATTCTTACTGAAAAAGCAATAAAATATTTATGTCAAAGTATTTTAGCATTTTGTAAAGAATTTTATTCAAATGGAACAAAAAGTGGATTAAATATTGCATTGTATAGACTTAATTATGTAATGTATTTATTTTCAATTGAAGAGCCATTTGCTAAG
>NW_008575332.1:0-5867 GCF_000257125.1 Entamoeba nuttalli P19
TTTTTTTTTTTTTTTTAATTGAGTAAATTTAATAAAATTTAACTTTTTTTATTTACTTTTTTTTAGTTTATAAGTTATGTATAATCTCTTACAGTATTTTTGATTTTTTTTTATTGTTATATTAACGAATGTATTAGTATGTTCTAAAGCTATTTTCATATAATATATTAGTTTTTATGTTGAAGAATTGAGTCTATGTTATTTTTTTTTAACAATAAATTTAAAGATATTAAAATTTACTAGATTTTAATACTTATAACTTATTTAATTATTTTGTTATTCAAGTTAGAATAATTAAATAGGTTGTAAGTTATTATTAATTATCTTTAAAATTATTTTATAATTTATATTTTATAAGCGTTTCATTGCTTTTTATTTAAAGAGACTAATAATTATCATTAAAAACAACAAAGTCTAAAGGTATTTATGTATTTTAGTTTTAATTTTTTCATTATTAATTAAATAAATGTAACTAGGTTATAAGCAACTTTGCTTTTAAATTGTCATAGAAAAGAGATTAGAAATAACAATGAATAGCAAGAATAACATTTTTAATTGTGATAGTCATAATTGATTGTTTTTGAAGAATTTAAAGATAAAAAGAATAACATTTTTTATAAAAATTTATGTTATTAAGAAAAGAAAATCATACAAAATCTAAAAAAAAACATAAAAAAAAGACTAAAGTAAGAAAGTGATAATTAATGCAAACAGTGATAAGAACAACAAATACCTTTGAAGGAGATTTGAGTAATGAACAGACAGAATATAATATTGATGCAATTATAAAAGGAAAAGATCAAGAAACATTCTTCAAAAATACAGTAAGTAAGATGATTAAAAGAGTTATTGAAGGGACTGATCTTTATGTTATGTGTTATGGAGGAAAACAGTCTGGAAAAACATTTAGCTTAGAAGGGTGTTTTAATAACATTGATTTTACTAATGCGGGATTGATTCCACGATCAATTAATGCACTTATTGAAGAATTAAAAACAAAAGGAAAGTATACAATTCGAGTGAGTTATGTTCAAGTTGAAGATAAAAAGATTAATGATTTATTATGTGAAGGTGAGAGTGATGTTTTATTGAAAGAGCCAACAAAAAAATTTAAAAATCAACTTGGAGGAGTTATGTTTCTTTGTGCAACAGAATTAACAGTTACAGAAAGTACTACATCACAAGTTTTTTCTAAATTAAATGTTCTTAGAAAAGAGAGAACAAAGAATGAAATAGAAAAACTTGAAAACGTTTGTAGAGTATTCTCGGCTTCAATAATTTCATCAGAAGAAGAAAAAAGAGGACAAAAAGAATATATTGATTGTGGAAGAATTACATTTATTGATCTTCCATGTTGTTGGGAACAAAGCAATCATAAAGGGAGTTTACTTAATGGATTAAATTGTTATGTAGAATCAAATAGAGAACAAAGAATGAGATTATCTACAAAGAATAATGATATTACTCGTATTTTACAAGAAGTATTAGGTGGACAAGGATTTTTAATAGCCATTGGATGTATTTCATCAATAAATCAACAAGAAACTATTCAAACATTAAGGTTTTTAAATAAATTAAAAACTATTAAGAATGTTCCAATATATTCAAGACATATATTAAAATCAGTTTATGATAATTATTTGGATGAAGAAATAAAACAATTAAATTATCAATACTCTGATCTTCTTAGAAAAAATGTTATTTCTAAAGAGGCATTAGAAGCAAAAAAACTTCAACAAGACATTCAAAATCAAAGATACACCAATGTTCAAATTGGTAGTTTAATTCAAAGAGTTAGAAAAGAGTCAGAACCAGAATATAATAAAATTAATCAAAAGATTTTAATAGCAAATGAATATATTACAAAAAAGAAAAGAACTGAGTTAGAACTTAGGGATAAAATTACAGATATGATTGATTTAGCTAAAAAAATTGAAGAACATAATAAACAATTAGAAGATATGATTCAAAAACAAGTTGAAGAAGCACAAAGACAAAAAGAATATATTGAAAAAAGTATTAATGAATGTAGAATAGATGTTGATGAATTTAAAAAAAAATATAATGAAGGAGAAGAAAAAATCATTGAATTAATGAAAGAAATAAATAATCATTTAGAAGGAGAAGAATGTAGAAAAATAGAACTTCCAAAATATTCATCAATGAATGAAATTAATGAGATGTTAAATAAAGTAATTGTTTCATTTAAATATGATGGAAAAAAAACAATAAAAATAATAGAAGATGTATTAGAAGAAAGTCAACAAGAGATGAATGATTTTGAACTTCTTATAAATCAAATGATTAATAGATTAGAACAAGGAAAAAGTAGATGGAGTCCAGTTGAAGATAAAATTATTGAACAATTTCAATTACTTATTCAATTCATTCAACAACAAAAAAAAGAAATGGAAGAAGAAATAAAAGAAAAAGAAAAAATAAAAGAAAAAGAAATTTATCAAATTCAAAGAAATAAAGAAGAAATTAAAAAAGAAATAAAAGAGTTAATACCAGAAATGAATAAAGAACTAGAATCAATTATTCAAAAATATCAACTAATTATTAGTAATTCTATTAAAGAAAAAAATAATGAATATTTTCCTATTGGAAATGAAATTAAAATGGAAGAATGTATGGAAATATTTGAACAAAAAATTCAAAATAAAATAGAAGAAGTAAAAAAAGAATTAGAAATTGAAATTCTAAAAGATAATGGAAATGAAGAAAAAATAATGAAAAAAATGAAAGATTCAATAGAAGAAGAAAAACAAAAAAATAGATTTGAACAAGAAGTCTTTAAAGAAAGTATTGAAAAAACTAAAATTGCTATTCAAAAGATTTTTGATGAAAGTGGAGTGATTGATTTTATTAAAGAACAATGTAATTTATTAAATGAAGATGATAAAAAATTAAAACAAAAACATCTTCCATTAAAAAAGTTATTTCAACAAAGTTATAAATCATTAAATGAATTATTTAATGAAATTAATACAACTTTAAATGAATTTATTGAAAAAGTTAATCATATTACTATTGACTATGAATCTGAAATTGTTATTGAAAGAATTCAAAGTCCACCTATTCCTTCAATATTAATGCAAAATTCTGAATATCCAACAGTATTAGATGATATAGATTCTTCTAAATTAATACTTAAAAAAAATTAAATGATTTGAATGTTTATTTAAACTTTTTTTTTCTTTCTTTTAAAAGAATTTTATTATTAAATTTAATGAATTTATTTAGTTCGTTTATTATGAATTTATCTTTATTAGAATCATTAAAACAATGGACTAATTGTACTCAATTTCAAATTATTTATGACACTCGTGTAGAGGAATTTACTATTCAACAAATTCAAAGAATATTGTATGGAAAAGATAATATTGTTCTGTTAATCCAAACTGTTGAAAATGATTTATTTGGTACTTATCATTCTCAAATACCAACTAAAAGAATTGTTCAACAACCACAGCAATTCTCAAATTGGATTGGAAAATCTGATGAAAATATTTTCCTTTTTAGTTTAAATAATCATAATTCTCCTAATAATCCATTAAAATTTCTTTCAAAAGCATTAACTGAAACTTGCTTATGTTTAAATACAAATGAGTCTCATTTTGAAATAGTTCTTTGGATTAGTTATTGCATTAATTTGCTTAAACCTTTAAATTCTTCAAAAAGTTTTGTCTTTCATTCAATCAAGGATTATTTCTATGTTAATTCCCCTGATGATTTATTAGGCAAACCAAATTTTATGTCTACTTTTATTCCAAAACGTTTTCTCATACTTCAAGGAAATTAATTTAATGTTCTCTTTCATTAGTTTTATCTTCTACTCTAAATTCATTGTCATCATCAAAATCATCATCAAAGTCATCACCAAAGTCATCGTAAAATTCATACTCTTCATTTACCTTTTCTTCTAAAATAAAGTCATTATCATCAATAGCAAAAACTAAACTTATAATATAAATAATATAATATATTAACATCTCTCCTTTCTTTATATTTTTTTAGTCTTTCTTTATTCAGTTTTTTTTTCCATATGTTATTTATAACAAATAATAACAGTATTGGATAGACATTATATTTCCTCAATATCAGTAACTTAAGAATAGAAATAGAAATCGATGATTCTTGTTGCAAAAACAGAACATAGAAAAGAACGTTAATCGATTAAAATACTCGGTAATGAGATTTTTATCAAATTATAATTTGAACCTTTTCCTCGTGAAATAGTTGATTACTCCTTTTTTGTAGAAAAGGGAAGATCTAAACTTAAAAAAAACAAGGGGCTGTTTATTCTTGATGGGATTTTTTATTATTACAATCTTTATTATGTACTTGATTAATGTACCTCTAACTTATACCTTATCTTTGTTCTTTAGAAGAAACCCACTCTACACACTCTTATCTATATTCTTTCCATTTTTAACTGAGCTTTTATTATTTATTCTTAATAAACCAAACCTTGGGGAAGGTAAAGAATTTATGGATTTGGTTGATGTGTGTTGGTACAGATTAACAACACCAGACAATCCAATGGTGATTACTGCAAGTATTGGTGGGAAAGGACAAATTGATTGGAAAAATGCTAGGCAGTTACTTTTTCTAGAATTTACTAAACACAAAAGATTCTGTCAAAGAATTAGCAAGTTGAATGGTTATTATATTCTAGAGTCTGTTCAAATGAATATTGATAACCATATTATCATTGATACTACAGCATTTAAATCGTATGAGCAATATATAAACATACTAGAAAAATATAAATCAGCTCCATTAGACACTGATAAACCTCAATGGAAAATATACTTGTATACTAATGTAATGAATGAATGGAGAATTCTAGCAAGAGTTTCTCATTGTTATTGTGATGGAATGGCTGCAATGAGATTATTGAAAGAGTCTACACAGCATATATCTTCAATTATTTTTAATGAAGAGCCAAATTATCATTTTTTGGATATAAATAAACAAATACCTAAATTATCAAGTCTGGCAACTAAACAACAACCAGCAACAATTATTAAAAGACTCTGTAGAATTTTAATAATCCCTTATTACATGGTTAAATCCTTTTTTGTCAGAGGAGATTTTACCAAAGAACTAAGGAAACCATTGAGTGGAAAGCAATTAGTTTTTTGGAAGAAACTTGATTCAATTGAAAATATTAAATCAATTGCAAGGTGTTATGATGGTACATTAAACTCATTATTATTCTCTTGTTTGAACATTAGCTATTCAAACATATTAAAAAGAAAAGGGAGTTCAAGCAAACAATTACAATTCTATATTGCAACTAATCTAAGACCTTTTGAACCTCAAATCAAACTAGGTAATAATATTGGACTGTTATTAATGAAATTACCATTACAAGAAACAGACTTAAACTCCCTTGTCAAGTATATGAAAAAACAATTAGACAACGCAAAGGAAAGTATGGAGGCTTATTCTTATTATCTTCTTCAATGTCTTGTTGGACTACTTCCTGATTGGATGGAATCAATTGGTATTAAAATTGTATCACAAAAAGCTACATTAAATGTAACTACATTACCTGGACCACAAGACAAAGTGAATTTTTTCGGTTCTGAAGTTGATGATTTTATTGGGTTTGTCCCCCACTTAGGGACAACAGGTAATGGTATTAGTTTTATTGGAAGTGGTGGTGATCTTTTTGTTAGTTTTGCTGTTGATAGTAATTTAGATATAGATCCAAAAAAACTTTATGAGAATTTTGAATCTGCATATCATCAATTCTCTTCAACCAAAGAATATAACAAATTGTTGTGTTATCATTAATTTGTTATTCATTTTAATATTATTGTTTGTCAATAAAAAAAGAAAAAGAATAAAAAAAA
>NW_008575333.1:0-7692 GCF_000257125.1 Entamoeba nuttalli P19
TTTTGAGGATAATCATTTTTGTAGAAAAGATAAAAGTATTTAAGGTTAAAATCTGTTTGTTAAAGGTTAATGAAACTTAATCTCAAAGTACTCAATGGAAATGGTGATGCTATTGAAATAGAAATGAATGAGAAAAGGACTGTTCGATTTCTAAAAGACTACCTTGATTCTAATCAATTATTTGAAGACCAATTCATAACATTTCAATGGGAGTTATTTGATACTGATTTAAATCCGTTTGTTTTAGTTCTTTGAAAGTGTGTTTTGAGAGTCTTGGTTATAACTAAAATAGTATTAATTATTTCCAAAAAGAAATAAAAACATTTGGAAATGAATTTTCAAATGAAGCAGCTCAATATTTAGATGATTTATATAAAAAGATTTTATTCAGTGTCATTCCTATTGAAAAAGTTCAAACTCACCAATCATTAATTATTTGTGGGGTAGAGTTCTTTATGATTAATAAAAACAAAATAGTGAACAGTAATTTTAAAGATGAGTCATTTCAACTTTCTCATGATTCAACACTTTGTATAGTAAATTCGTGTAGAAGAGGAATAGGATTTAATTTAAAAATAAAGGTAGATAATCAAGAATATGGAATAAAACCATATACAGTCCAACTTGTTTCTGTTTCTCCATCGTCACTAATTACACTTCAGTTTCAACCACTTATTGAGTGGTCAATCAATAATGATCAACACTACTATCCTATTGAAGCACCACCTCAAGAGCCAAATCTAACAATCAAAATATGTTCTATTCTTTCTCAAGAAACCGAAATGACTCATATTCAAAACCAATATGGAGCAAAACCTTCTCTAATCTTATCAAAAGCAGTCAAGTTGTTTAAAGCGGTTATTAAAAACAATAAAGTTGAAATAAATACTTTTTCATTACCATTACAAACGACGTATTCTTTAATACAACTTAAGTTATTATACTTCGAAGGGTCAACAGAACATGATAAACTTTATTGGGCAATGATTGGAGATTCTCAACTTAACGAATTAGTCTCTGTTGAAGATTTAAATGAACTTATTGTGCTTGGAAAAATTAATTCAAGTTCAACTATAATTTGTTCTTCTCCAGAGGACAAAGAGAAATATTTATATGTAAGTAGAATGTTGCTGTACCACAGGAACATCCCATTAAATGAATGTTTTGTATCAACAACACTTCAATTGGATAATGAATTTAGAGAAGAATCTG
The DNA here is from genome assembly GCF_000257125.1 of Entamoeba nuttalli P19. Lineage (NCBI taxonomy): Eukaryota > Evosea > Mastigamoebida > Endamoebidae > Entamoeba > Entamoeba nuttalli. The sequence continues at coordinate 1,213 of NW_008575333.1, forward strand.
GAATTACTTATCCTTTCCTAAAAAAAAATCCAATCAAAGAATTATCAATACCTCCAACACCACGAACAAAAACAACTAAAAACAACGACTTTGATTCTATTGCATCAAGTTTATCTTTTTGCGAAAAAATTGATCAAGACATTGAAAGTCACAAAAAAGAACTTATCAGAAGACCAAACACAAGAAATCATCTAAATGCTTTCGATAATTTTATGGATCGGTTCAGTGAAAATCAACCTACTAGTCCAATTGTTATGGAAGAGATTCCTCATACATTTGAAGTTGAACGAATTGTTAGAAAGAAAATTGTTCATGGAAATACAAGTTATCTAGTTAAATGGAAGAATTATTCATCCAAAGATAATACTTGGGAAGCTGAAGATGATATTAGAACTAAATACGGTGCTTTAGTTGATGACTTTGAAAAGAATCAAAAGAAGCCTAAAAAAATTGGAGTAGAATATAAAGAGCATGGTGTTGTTCATGACATTTGGAATGAAAAAGGGCAATTACATGTTTTATATCAACCAGATGGCAGACCAAGAAATGTTTATCCAATTGACTTATTGAAGATCAGGAATCCTGAGGCACTGATTGAGTATTTTGAATCTAAATTGTATGGTTTTGATAGACAAAACAAAAAGGAAGAGTAAATATTTATTTTATCAAAATTATTTTAAGTAAGGTTTTTATTTGAAAAGTAATTTGAACTAGAAAACATTATTTTTGATAAATTGTAATGTTATATCCCTCAGACACCAAAAACTCATATCCAATGACAAATGAATCAATTGCTGGTATTGCAATTTATTTATTTTTATTTATATTGGTAATTATTCAATTTGTTCATACATTATATATGTCACATAAGAGATATAACAGAGTACGTTTAACTATAAGTCGTTCATTATATTATTCTTTTGTAGTTACTTATTTATTTTTAATGTTATTTGTATTTTCATTGATGCTTTATTCATCAAAACAGTCATGTTTTTTATATATTATTCAACGTTTGACAGAATCAATTTGTTGTTATTTATTTATAACAGCATTCACCGTTTGTTTATTTGATTATTATGACCATCGTTCAGGAGGGAATGTTGCAGTTATGAAAAATCGATTTATAATTCCAATTATTGTTTACACTGTTAATACTGTGTTTTTAATTCTTGTATGTGCCCAACTTATTTATTATGTTTCTCTAGAAGGTGAGTGTGACCCAACATTACCTAATAGAAGTTGGGCATATCTTTCAATTCCATTTACAATTATTAATCGTTTGTTTATTATTAATTTATGATATCCAACTAAATAAATAGAACAATTTATTGTTTTGGTAATATTTGGAGGAGTAGCAGTATGGTTAGTATATTCTCATAGAAATTTGAAAGTGAGTCTTAAAATTGACAAAATGTATTTTGTGTATTTTTTAAAATTTGGTATTGCTATTGGTATTCATCTCTCAATCTTGATTCTAAAGCTATTATTCTCAGTTTTAGTTAGTGTTGAAACTTATTTTATATCATTAAAATATTTATGTTGTGATCCACTAAACTGTTTTGCTTTATGTTTGTTTTTATTGATATTTTTTTTTTGATTCTTTCTCATGCAGTATTTATTTACTAGTTGTTCTTACTACATATACCCTTGGTCAAGAAGATAAAAGAGAGTCAAGATATTATCAATCACTCCAAACGGAAGATCGTTTTTAATTAACTCTTTTCAATAAAATTTTCATTTTCTTTTTAAAAAAAAATTCATTTAGAAAAGCATCATAAGACATGTTACCAACATGATAATAACAATTCCAACAGAATGATTAGGTGGTGGATCTAAACTTTTAGTTAAACAGTTAACCCCATCACAATCATTTGTTGGTGAACATTTATTTTGTAAACAACCATAATCTTGTTTAGTAGATGGACCTACTTCAGTCTCCAATGTGATAAGTGTTGGATGAGAGCATGGAACATTCTCACCATCACAATTTCCTATTCCACATAAACTGTCAGCAGATAACTTAGCAGTACCTTTGTCTCCCCACTCAGTTCCCCAAGAATTTCTAATAATAACAAAATTACCATTAACTCCTTCTCCTTGTGCTTCAAAACCAAATCCAACTAGTACAACCATATGGTTAGTGAAAATATTCCCATTGTTAGAACTACAATATGAACTTACATTTATTATACCACTTGAATAACTTTGCCATACTTCAGATGCAACTCCACTAAGAGGAACATAAATTCCACTAATGGCACCTTTATTATCATAGATAATTTGCTTTATTTCACTGTATGTTGGAGCATACCATTCCTTATATGAAGTAAGTGTTTGAGCGAATTCTTTAACAGTATAACAACTTGGTCTTGTATATGATTGGCAATCTGGAGAGGTTTCAGCATCTCTAAATGGATAAACATCACTTGTAGCAAATACCCTATTATAGTTTAATGCGTCGTATGACATTCCACTACAACACCCTGTAGTTTTACCACCAGTACAATCAACAATTTGTTGTATAGAATATTGAACATTTTCACCATTAGCAATATGGTGTTTTATTTGAAGAAAATTAGCTATTGATGCTGCATAACAACAACGACAAAGTTTTTGGTCAACACCAAGACTACAATGATCGATTTTACCATCAGCTTCTGAGTTATAATTAATATTTTTACCACATAAAGAATACATTGTAGGATAATTATTTTTTTTAGGAATATAATTATTATTAACAATGTTTTGGTTTTTAACGTTTTCATTCCATTTTTTTCCACCAATATACATTTGAACAAACTCCTCATTTGTAAGGTCAGTAAAATTATTAATATCAAGTTTAACGTCACTTTCTGTTTTTCTTTTGGCATTAAATTTTTCTATCATTTGTACTCGTTGCTAGGTGAATAAATTATTGCCACCAATAACCTCTTTCAAAGTCAAAATAAAAAAAATAACAGAAAATAAACAAACAGAAAAAATTGCCATTCTTCGAATTTCTTCAGATTGACTCAAATAACGTTTACTGAAACTTTCTTTAAATAACCTAAAAGCAGAGACATATTGTTTCCTTTGACATAACTTTCTCATTGAACTTGTATCAATACCAAGAACAACACTAATAATAATTAATAAAATCATTTGAATTGTTGTAGTTCATTTGAGTTCGCTAAAATAAGAAAAAGTAGAAAAAATTAAAAATAATAAGAAAAATTAAAAAAAATTTTAAAATTAAAAAAAAAGAAATTCTCCTTTTTATTTGATGATAAAATAAAAATATAAAAATATCAAACAAAATTCCTGATTTAAATATCTTAAAAAGATAAAAATATAAATAGAAAGAAATTGAGCAAAAATGGATTGATTGTAACAAAAGAAGTACGTTATGAGTATGAAAAATCTTTGATTTTTGTTCTACACAGCTTTTATTGTTAATATTTTTCTATGTTTTTTTTTCATTAGTTTCCATAGAAATAATCTTAATATTCAAATGACAACCAAAATCGGGATTTACCAATCTAAAATTAATCATTTAATCATACAAAATAAAGAAAATGGAAGTCAATTTCTTAAAAGTATTGTCAATAAGGCAATTATATCTAATGAAATACAACGTCTTGATATTAATAATATAATAATATTTTGTTCTACAAATGGTATTATTACAAATTATGAAGTTAATGTTTCACTTCAACAAGCAAATAATAATTTGTTTATTATTTTTCCAAAGAAATATGGTTTTTTTATTGTACCAAATCCAAATTATATTATCATTGACTTTATTGATATTTCTTTTATATTAATTAAATCAATCACTCAAACATTTAATTTTTGTTATTCTGCTTTTACTCAATATTTTAAGACATGTTTGTTGTAACTTATTAATACTTTTATTAATAATTCTAATTCCTCATCTTCACAGTTCCTCATGTATTTGATATTGTTTGCCCATGTTTTGAATATCAAAATTGTCAAACTACTATTAATGTTTCTGTTGATGGAACATTTGTTGTTACTCGTTCAATTGTTTATTCACCAAGACAATATGAATTGGTTGATGGATATTATAACTCATTGTTTATTGTTTCTCTTAAAGGAAAGAGTATATTAGAAGATCCTCTTTCTATTAGAATTTTGTCTAATCTTAATCATCGATTTTGTGTTTATTATGACGATGGTAGAGAGGTTTTTGTAACTCATCCAAAACAAGAATTTAAAATTGGAAGAACAAATTCAGCGATGTTTAGAAATGTTAATAGAATTCAATCAGAACGTTACTTTTTAAATAAAGAAGAACCAACTATTCCTATAGAAAAAAATACTTTTCATGCAGGTGTTATTGCATTATTTAACGAAGAGAAAAGAAAAGAATTAGCAGAATGTCTTATACTTATTGATGTATCAAATCAAGATACAATTAAAGATGCTCTCTTTGCAATTCAACAAAAATTATTTCATAATAAATTAACAATTGTAATTCTTTCTTCAGATGGAGATATTGTATTAAATGAAATTAATGATGAAATACGTAGTACTATTTTTTCTAAAACGTTAACTCATGTAAAACATCAAGAAGCTTTATTTTACGTTAATGAGTCATTCAAAAGTAATAAAGATATTCATGTTGTACTAATAACAGAACACCAAACAATAAATTCTGATTTTACTAATATTTTAATAACTGGTTGTCAATTAACATATATCCCAACACCTGAACTTTTCACTAAGATTCAACATTGTTTATTAAATATCTTTTCTTTAACACGTTTCAATCTTATTACTGGATTATTAAGTATTGAATTATTCTTAGAAGCATTAGACTCAATTTGTTATCTTCCAACAGTCCCCTCAATTTCTCATTCATCAACTTTTGCTAATTTTCCTCAACCAATTTTTTATACTTTTAACAGAACAATTATCCTTTATTTATGTCTTTCTTCAGAAACTCAATCTATCAAAATTTCTACAAATGATCACCTTTCAACAAGAAGTTCAATTAAGTTATTAGAACCAGTCATGTATGTATTGAGTCAAATGATACACTGGTCTATCACCCCAATTAAATTAAATCCCAGAACAATTATTCGTGAAAATATTATGTTAAATCAACCTACAAAAACTTCTGCTAAAAAAATTAAAAAAGTAACTCCAGGTACTAAGCTAAGGCTTTCTCGTTCAATTGGTCATTCAACAGAACCACTACTATCATCTCACCTTAATGATAAAAGAAATGAAACTTTAAAAAAATTTTCTGATATTATAAATATTACTAAAGCAGACGAAACAGGACTAAATGCAATTAGAGTTTGTGATATTAAAGACCGGATTATCTCAGGTTATCTCCAACACTACACTGATCAAATTATTCCACCATCTTTTCATAATGACATTAATCAAATTTATTCAATGAAAAATTGGATTCTTATTCCTGCTAAAACAACTTCAACACCACACATTCCATCTCATTCTCATGATAAGTGCATTGGAATAGAAGAAGTAGATACAGTCTTTTCTAAATTTAATTTTCCTTTGTCAAAGCCATTATCTCCTAATGACCATTGTTTTTCTTCTCACACAGAAACTGGTCCAAGAAAACGTAATGAAGATTTTAGTGTCTATATAGATGATTTGAATTCACTTTTAACTTGTCATCATGGACGTATTTCTGTGTTTGGTGTATTTGATGGTCACATGGGAACGTCAGCATCCGATTATTGTTCATTCAAAATTTTCAATTATCTTGTCTCAAATCCTCATTTCCCAGAAAACATTCAAATTGCATTAAAAGAGTCGTTTAAACAAGTTAATAAAGGATTCTTAACTATTGCTGATGTTCTTCATATTAATGCAGGAACAACTGCTGGAGTTTGTGTTATTGATGATAAAAAAATTACTACTGCAAATATTGGTGACACAGAAATAATGTTTTGTAAGAAGAACAATAAACCGCTGATCCTTTCTAACAAACATTCTCCAAACAATGAAACTGAAAAAAAAAGAATTGAACTTGCTGGAGGTAAAGTTTTTTATTTCCATGGATGGAGAGTAGAAGGACTACTAGGAGTATCTCGTAGCATTGGTGATATTGCGTTAAAAAAATTTGTAATTGATGAAGCAGACACAAACCAGATAGAAAGAAGTCCAGATGATGAATTTGTTTTAATTGGGTGTGATGGTCTTTGGAATGTAATTTCTTATGATTTTTGTGCTGACATTGTTAGAGAATATTTATACACAAATAATTACAATGGGGTTGATGAAAATGGAATTAAGAAACCAATAAATAAAAAAGATATCGCCCGTTATTTAGTAGATTTAGCTTTATTCAAACAAAGCTTAGATAATGTTACAGTGTCAATATATTTCTTTTCTAAATAATCCAGTTTTTGCTTATTTCTTAAATATTAGTTTCATCTTGTTAGAACCATCAAAATATAAAAAAAAACAAATTTTTACGATAAAAACGTCAAAAAGAAAAGC
>NW_008575334.1:0-9973 GCF_000257125.1 Entamoeba nuttalli P19
TTTAAATATTAAGTGAATAATACAAAAAGTACTTAATGTTGAGAATGGAGTAAGTTAGGAAGTTTTATACGATTTAATAAAAGATAGTAAATATTCTTTAGGATGAAAAGATAAAATTTAAAGAGGAATTTTAACAAGAGAGATAAAAGTGGATTTAAAATAGTAATAATAGATTTTTTTGATAATAATTATTTAACAAAAAATAATTAATTTGGTTATACTTTTCTTAAATAAAAATAATAATAAAAAAGAAACTTAAAAAATCTTTTTAATTTACTTCTACAAATGATTTCACAAAGAAATAGTTCAACTAAAACTGTTTCATCAAATACAAAAAATATCAATTCAGCGTCATTGTTGTGCATCAAAAAAAGTAACCAAAGGTGTTACGACTCAAAAAGATCAGTAAGCAATTCAGAATCATCTTCTATTGACCCACAAGAATTACAACTAATGCAAAAACAAACTCAAAAACGATCTTCTACAGCATCTTCAGTTATTGAAACAACACAAATTAATGAAGAAAAGAAAAAAGTAATTTACATTTTTAAAAAAAGAACATTATCAAATCAATTTGAAGAATCGTTATTATTTGAAATTAGTAAATATTTAAAAACTGAACAAGACTATAAGAATTATTCACAAATTAATAACAGATTCTCTAAAATAATTTCAAAGTATCATTATAATCCAATTAAGTCATTTCTTTTATTTAAAGAAGTAACTACTCAATTTTTATTTACAAAGAAGGATATTAGACTTCCAAAAGCAAATAAATTTGTATGGCTATTTCCTGTTCATATTGGAGAAGCATTAAGATATTCTCCTGAGAGAAATATATTTCGTAATATTAAATTAACTCAAAATTATATTCATTTTCATGGTGACTTAATTCCAGTAGAAACTAATATTATTGGAGATAAAACTTTTTTTATGAGAAAAGATCTTATTTCTATTACAATTCCAACAAGAGTTCGTTGTTTACAAAGTGCGGTTTTTGAAGGATGTTGTAGTTTAAAAGAAATTAATATACCTTCCTCAGTTACTTCATTAGGAGAGAGATGTTTCAAAGGATGTACTTCATTAACTAGTTGTAAAATGACTGAATCAATAAGAAGTATTGGAAGAGAATGTTTTAACGAATGTTATTCACTAAAAAATATTGAACTACCTTCTCTTCTTGTTTCAATTAAAGAATATTCATTTCTTAAATGTCCTTTTAATGAAATGATACAAATCCCTCAATTACTTCAATTATTACCACTGAGTTGTTTTGAATATTCTACACAACTTCGTAATGTTATTTTTCATTCTTCTGTAGAGTCATTAGGAGAACATTGTTTTGCACATTGTATAAGACTAGATAGAATTGAATTACCAGCGTCATTAACGTCTCTTGGAGAAGGTTGTTTTTGTTATTGTGAAAATCTAAAAGAAGTTATTATAAATGAACAATTACATGTTTTACCAAAAAATTGTTTTGAAAATTGTGAATCATTAGAATTAGTAATTAATAGTCAATTTATTCATCAATTAAATGAAAGTGTATTTGAGAATTGTTGTTCATTACAAACAATTTTATTATCACCTTATCTTCAAAGACTTCCTCAAAATTGTTTCTTTAATTGTTGTTCATTAAAAGAAATTGATTTACCATTCACATTAACTTCTATTGAATCAAATTGTTTTTATAATTGTAAATGTCTTGAAACTATTGATTTACCTTCACATTTTAAAGAAATTCATTCAAACTCATTTGCTTTTTGTACTTCTTTAGAATATATTTCATTACCACGTTCTATCACTTTATTCGGAAATAATTGTTTTAAACAATGTCTTAAGTTAAAACAACATATTAATGTTCCTGATTGTTGTTTCCAACAAATTTCTTTCTTCTAATTTGTATTTTTTTATTTTTTTTTTAATCATTTTTATTAATAAAAATAAATTAGAAATTATTGATTTAAATCATATAATATTTCTCTTATCTTTTGATAAAGAAATTTTATCTTATGACAGAATCTCTTTTTTTTTTAAAGACTCTTTGTAGTATAAATCATTTTTGGTTATTAGTTCTATTGTATTTCAGTATTTATCCAAGAAAACAAGGCATAGAACAGAAAAAAAAACAGATTATATATTGATAATAATCATTTCATGGAAGAAAAAAAAGAAGTTACAGAATTATTAAATGAAGTTATCAACGAAAATGAATATTTTGAACAGAATATAAAAAATTAACAAAAAACTTAAAGAATTATAAACAGATAAACTCTCAAAAATTTATGGGAGTTACAAAGAAAAGATAAACTTTATCGTGTTATTGTTAAACAAAAAAAGAAATAGAAGGTAAAAAGAAATATCTTGATAAAATGATGATTAAAAAAGATGAAAATATTGATGAATTAAATTTTTATGTTCAAACAATGAAATGTTCAGAATAGGAACGTTCTATTATAATTTCGCAATAAAAAAATAAAAACTAATTTACTAAATAAATTTATTAAATAAACATATTTAATGAACAAAAATTATTTATTGTTCTGCAAAGGTTGGGAACATCAAAAACATATAACTCTACAATAAAGAGATGTCTTACTTTACAAAAAAAATAATACAAAGAATTTACAAAAACAAACAACAGAAAAAAAAAGAATGAAATATAATTGTTAATGATGAATTTAGAGGATTTAAAAAAAGACTCTTTGTGTCAAGTCAGAACCTAAAGAGAGTTTTAAAACTCAATTACCTAAAGAATAATACAATAATTATTATAAAGAATAAAAAACTGAGTTATTAGTTAAATAAAATGAATTATTAAAACAATAAATTTTAATACAACAAATAAAATTAAATAATTACTAAATGAAAATTGATGAATTTGCACATGAGGTAACTAAACAAAAATACCAAATCAAAAAAAGTTATAGTATTATTTGATAAAAATATTCATTCAAATAATAAAAATTAAAGACAATGAAATAAAAAAAAAATTATAAAAGAACTAAATATTCAACCAAACTAAATTGACTCAATTAATTATTATCTCAGTTTATTCATTTAGAAAATCAATTTTATAAAACAGAAGGAGAAGCTTTTACTTAATTAAAATTATATTCTTTACAAAAATGAATTAGAAAAATTTCTTTAATAAAATAAAAAATAATAATTAACACTCTAAAAATATGTAGAAATTATGAGTCAATTCAATTTAATAAGTATTTTTACAAAAGAAATAGAAAGTCGAAATGTTGTATTATTACCAACATTCCAAATATTTCTTTTATTGACGTTCATGAACCAAGAATTAAATTGAATAACAATTGTCTATTTGTATCATCAATATTCAATGAAATTGTAATGTTTAACCACCATAAATTCTTTTATTGTGTTTGTTGATATGTTTCATCTCTTCATAGGAAAATGTTGGATATCAACAACTAACTATTTAATAAATGATACATTAACTCATTATTTCATTTTCTTTAAACTAATGTTTTTTTTTTAAAATCCCTTTTCCAAATAAATTTAAAGAAGTAATAATAAAAAACTAACTTTGTTTGAGAAGAAAAAGAAGAATATACTATAAATATATATAAAAAAAAAGGAAAGATTCTTTTATATTACAAACACAATATTTTTAGAACAAGAAAAATATCAAAATGTATTTGTTAAAAGAGATAAAAAAAAAAGAAAAAAGAAAAAATACCAACTAAAAAATAAATAAGAGAAAAACATGTCTATTCCAATTAAAAAAAAGAATCGTAGTGATGCTACACCACAACTTAGTACACCACAATCTGGTTTAGGATATTGTGTTGATTTTGATAATATTTCTACACAATCTGGAGAAGATGTTCAAGTTGAATTTCAAGATGCAGCTACAGTTGTTATTACTGAAACAGTAAATGAAAAAACAGAAAAGTTTAAAAGAACATCCATTCCAAGAACATCATTTAGTTCTCGTGGAAGTGTTGATGATTTTCAAACAAAATTTTATGGAGAATGTCCATTCTTTCCAACACCAATTCCAGAAAGAATACAACAAGTTGTTATAACATCAGGAAATATTTTTATGATTGGAGAAGATGGAGTATATGCTACAGGTCTTATTAATTATAAAGAAAAAAAAGTAACTGAAACTCCAATTGTTATTAAAGGAATTCCAGCTGGAATTAAACAAATTACTGGAAATCATAAAAAAATGATAATTTTAATTGATGGAAAAGTTTATACAACATCTAATTTAGAAGATGTTGTAATGCTTAAAAGAGTTGGAGAATTACAAGGTGTTAGTCAAATTGCATGTTCTGAAGAACATTATGCAGCATTAACAACTTTAGGAGATGTATATCTTTGGGGAACAAATACATATGGAGAAATTGGAAAGAATAGAGTTGTTTCAATGAATAGACCTGCACGAGTTGTTGAATTAGGAAGAAAAAAAATTATTAAAGTTGTTTGTAGAGAAGGATATACTGCATGTTTAACAGAAGAAGGAGATGTTATTACATTAGGAGAAATGATATGGCAAAATATTGATAAAGTTGTTGATATTATTGGATTAAGAGAAAATTTATGGGGATTAAAAATTGATGGAAGTGTTATTAGTAATGATGGAAGAATTATTATTGGAAATAATAGAATTGATAGAATTACTGAAGGACTTGGATCAATTGTTGGAGAATCAAATGGAAAATTATATGTTTTAAAAAATAATGAATGGGAATTAGTTGATAATATTGGAGCAAGAGATTGGAGTGGATATTCTACATCATTATGTGTTCTTGAAACAGGAAAAAAGATGGGATTTACAGATATTTTTAATGAATTTAAAAAATATATAAAACAAATGACAGTAATAAAAAGAAATTATATTGATATTTTATTACCAAAAATTAGAGATATTAAAATGCAAAATTCAACAAAAGATGATAAAAAAGATAAAAAAAGATTAAAAAAGCAAATGAGAACAATGTCAGTAGAACAAATTCAATCAAGTGAAAGTACAACTCATTTAGTTAAATTAGAAGAACCATTAGAATATTTATATTTATTATATAATAAATCAATAGAAGTATTTTCATTTTTAATGAAATTATATTGTAATAATATTTCATTTAAAATTTCAGATTTATATCAAAAATTTTTTGAAGATTTAGAAATTCTTTTTATTGATTATTCAGAGGCATTTCCTAAATATGTAGAAGTTCTTAATATTAGTAAAATGTTATGTCAATCATTTTTAACAGAAATTGAAAAAATTGAAAAAAATAATTTTACAGAAGATGAAAGTTGTTTATTATTTAATAAACATTGTGATTTATTAAGTACTGCAATTATTCCATTTAAATTTCTTTCAAAATTTTATGAATTATCATTACAATATCGTAAAATTAATAAAGAATTTTCACGTTCATATTTTGAAAAATTTGAAACATTATTATTTAGATGTAATGAAATTTTAAAATTTGAAGATATTCATTCAATTGAATATGTTTATTCTACTTCACAACAAGAATTTGTAGTTTATCTTTCTACAATGAAAGATTTAGTACTTCAATTAACTAGACCTAATATAAGAGAACCAAAATATAGAGAAATCTTTTTATTAATGTATAGATTATATACATCTCCTGAATGTGTTATAAATTATTTAATTCCTCATATTAGTGTAGATGAAACTGGTGATAGAAAAACACAAATTTTAATTGTTTTAAAACAATGGATGCAAAGTTATCCAAATGATTTTAGTTTATTAGGTAAATCAGAAAAAAGATTAATAAATTATTTATCTACTTCTAAAGAACCATTTAATAAAATTCGTAAAGAAAAATTAATTGTATTAGAATTATTTAATCAAATTAAAGGAAATTCAAATATTACTATTTATCCTCCTCTTATTTTTGATACTTCAGAATTAGATCCTTCAGATTTTATGGGAGATCCTTATAAAATAACAAATTCAATGACATATGTTTATAAAAAATTATTTATTAGAATAAAACCAGTAGAATTGTTATATTATTTAGATAAAACAAAAAAAGATCAAACATATAATATTAAAAATATGATTGATAGTTTTAATGGTCTTTCTAAAATGTATGCTTCTATGTTTAATAAAATATCTAAAGATCAAAAATTATCTTTACTTCAACAAACTATAAAAATACTTGATATTTTCCTTAATCGTGATAGAAATTATCATGCAATTTGTGGTATTGTTTTTGCTTTTGTTCGTATTCCTGAAATTGAACAATTAAAATTACAATTAAAATCAGATGAAAGAAAACGATATGATTTCTTTGATAATTTATGTATATTTGAAAATAATTATAAAAATTTAAGAGATACTATTTCTTCATCTCAACAACCTTTATTACCTTTTATGGGTACTATTAGTAGAGATTTAGTTCTTGTTTCTGAATATAATGCTTCAAAAGAAAAAGAATTATTTAACTTTAATAAATTAAGAATTATGCACAAAGTCGTTATGGATATCATTAATTATCAACCTGGTGAACCACAAATTCCAACTGATATTGATAACATTTTCCATAAGAAATTCTGTTCAATGCATCAATTATGAACAGTTTTTCTTTTAAATTTGAATAAAAATTTATTTTTTATTTTTTATTTATTTCATTTTTTTAAATAACAAAATTTAATTTTAATTCAAAAAAATTGTTATTTGTTTCTAAATAAATAATTAGAATTATCTGATTATTTTTATCTCCAAATAAAATAATGTTATAATATTAAATTGTTATTTGTTTTTGTGTTGTTTCTTTCTTTTATTTTAAAATATTATCATTTTATAGAAAATTATTCTGATTTAAGAATTTAAAAAATATAAATCAATAAATTGATTTATATTACATAAAATAATTAAAATTCATCATCGGTTAAGTCAAAACTATAAAATCAAAATAAATAAAGTAAAATGCAATGGATTAAATCTGTTTATAATGACATTGTTTCTACTGAATTAGATGATGGACCAAAAGTAGAAGAATTATTTGAAACGTTAACAACTGCAGAAGATAAAACAACAATTATTTATGATATATATTCAAGTTCTCATACAAATCATTCAGTATTTCTTCAACATTTAAATCAATTAACTGAATTATTAAAAAATGCAGATGTAAAAACAGATAGTCAAATGATTAAATTTATTTGTTTGATATTAAAAGAAATTACAACAAAACCAAGAAATACAGATGGATTTGAAGAGGAATTATTAGTTGAAGGAATTTATAAAGAACTTCCAAACTTTGATTATGTTTTATGTTCTAAATTAGATGGAATGAAAGATATTCAAACAATTCAAACTATATTATCTACAATTACATATTTCTTAAAAACATATAAATCATATGCAAAATTTACATGTTTCTTTGAAATGTCACAATTATATCCTTTGTTTATTCAAAATCTCCCTAATTCTTATATGCATAATGATATTGCAATGTTTTTAACTACTATTTGTAAAGATAATCAAGAACTTCAAAAATTACTTGTATTTAATGGTATTTTTGATGTTATTTTTCAAGCATTTGCTGAAGCTCAATATATTAAAAATCCAAGAAAAATTGTATTATATTTTGATTTATTAAAAGTATTGTTAGATAATAATAATCAAAATGAATATAATTTTAGAGAATTAAATTATGGAAAATCTCTTCTTAAATTTTTTGATGATGTAAAACCACAAACAGTTGCTGATTTACAAGATGATCAATTAGAATGTATTATTCATATTTATTCAGTTCTTGAATTATTCTTTAATTCTAATCTTCCTTCATATAAAATAAATCAAAAATATTTTGTTTCTCTTGGATTATTAGAAATTATTGGTAGTTTATCTTTATCAGATATTCCATATCCTCCTTCTTTCTTACTTTTCTTAAAAACAGTTTGTTTATTAAACTATTTATGATTTATTTCATTTATTAATTTATATAGTCTATGAAAATGGTTTCATTAATGATTGATGATAATACTGAATGTCAACAACAATTTGCAAAAACAAAAATAACATTATATCGTGGTTCTCTAAAGAAAGAAATGTATGCATTAGATAGAGTTGTTCCAATCTCACTTGGTTCACCAAATATTGATATTCAATTAGCTGCATATGAAATCTTTTTGTCATATTTAAAGAATAATTCAGATGCTCAATTATCAATAGCTTCAACTTTACTTCCTTTGGCTAGACCAAATGAAGATTCAACAATTGGTAATAATATCATAAATTCATTCTTTAAAAAAGATAATGTTAGAATATATACAATTGCTTCAATGTTATTAAATACAATTTTCCTTAACCCAATGTCTCGTTATGTCTTCCAAAAACCAATGAACATAAATGAAGATAAAACATTCTTAGAAGTATTTATTGATACTGTAGCTTCAACTGATGAACGTGCAAAAGCATTGTCATTATTAAAAATATTAGTCACAGTAACATATGAAGCTGATAATAATTTCTTATTAAATTTAATGAATGAAACATTGTTTACATATTTGTTACTTAAATCAAGTGATTCTGATTTATTTCATTCTTCATTAGCTTGTATTATCTTGTTTAATGTTTTAAATGAACTAAAATTTAATTCAGCACCACATTCAAATACGGAGATGATTGATAAAATTTCAAGAGCAATTGATACTATTGGCTTTGAACAAATGAAAAAGAAATTAGATAATCTATTAATTTCAAAAGAATTTATAGAAGCTGAAACACAAGGTATTAGTACTGGAATGCTATTTGATCGAGAGTCAGTTCGTTTTATCACTAAAATTGTTCAAGAAGTTAAAGAAAAAAGAGATGTTGGTGAACAAAAATTGAAAGAAAGAGAAGTTCAAAACTTAAAAGAAGAATTAGAAGAACTAAAGAAGAAGAATGAAGTTATTGAACAAATGCTTACAGAAAGTCAAAATAAAGTAGAAGATCTAAACAACCAACTTGAATTAGAAAGAGCTTTAAATGGAGATAATCAAGAAATGAAAGAACAAAAAGAAGTTCTTTCTCAAGAAAATGAAGCATTAGCAAAAAAACTTACATTAAAAGAAGAATCTATTATTCAAATACAACAACAAATAGATACTCAAAAGAAAGAAGAAACAGAATTAATAAAGAAAAATGAAGAATTACAAAATCAACTCAAACAAAGTGAAGAGGAAATTAAGAAATTAAAAGAAAATCAAACAAAATTAGAAGAATTATTAAAAATTCAAAAAGTAAATGAAAATGAATGTGGCAAAGTTCAAACAGAATTAAATATGGTCAAAGCTCAATTAATAAAAATGCAAGATGAAGCTAAAGAAAAGAATTCAACAATTGGTGAATTAGAAAATAAATTAATGCTTCAAGAAAACAATATCTTACAATTAAAAGAAGAAATTGTTTCAAAAGAAAAAGAAAAAATGGAAATGAAGTTAGAACTTGATTCAATTACTAAAACTAACCTAATACAATCTGAGTCTATAAACAATAACTGGAAAAATGAAAAAGAAAGTTTATTAAAAGAAATTGATTCTTTAAAAGAACAACTAGACTCAAAAAGTGATGAACTTTTACTCAACCAAATGCAATTAGATGAATATATCAAAGTAAATGATGAATTAAATCAAACTGTGAATAATTTAAATAAACAACTTAATCAATTTAAAGAATCATTTGAATCAATAAATAAAGAAGTTGCTGATTCTTTTAATAACTCAACTGAAATACCACAAGAACAACCACAACAAGAAGATAATAAAACTACTTCAAAAATAATACAAACACCACAATCTACTGAAGAAAATAATGAAAAAAATCAGTCTCAAACAATAACTGATCCAACTACTGCTGGAGTTCAAATACCAACTGTCACAATGAATGATTTAATATCAACCATTCATTCAATCTTTAATTGAATTTTATTTTTTTTTTATTTGTCAAGCAAGAACAAAAGAAAATAAA
>NW_008575335.1:0-414 GCF_000257125.1 Entamoeba nuttalli P19
TTTATTCTTTTATATCTTTCTTTCTCTTCACTTTCAATTATTTGCTTTTTCATTTCCCTTATCAAATAAGAATAAAAACATACAAAATAATCCAACAAATTGGAACTATTTGACTATTTATTATCAATGAATATTCAATTAAAATTAATCCATTGAGTCTTTTTGTTACAAAATCATTTTATTTGTTCACAATCAACAAAATATATTTACATTCAATTGCAATAAATTTTGAAATAACAAACAATGTCTCGTGTGGATATGAATATAAATAATAGATGAAAGTGAAAAGATAAAGAAGAGAATCATCAAAAATATAAAATGAATTAGTAAATAAAAAGACAAATGAAATGTTAAAATTTTATAGAACATGAATAAATGAAATAAAATAAAAACTAGTTAATTAAGTGTTAATAG
>NW_008575336.1:0-3159 GCF_000257125.1 Entamoeba nuttalli P19
CTCTTCATTTCACATTATTTGCTTTTTTTCATTGCCAAAATAAATATAAATCGTCAATCAATATACTAGAAAATTTTATACTTATTGCATTGTTATTATCTAATTATTTTATATGAATATTTATATTATAAAAGTAATTTAATTAAATGAAATAATATAAAAATCTAAAAGATTATTACTAACGAAATAAGAAATAATATGACAAAAGATAATAATAAAAGATTAGCATATATTCAATAATTTGAAGAAAAAGAATAGAGTTATTTGTAATTATTCTTTTTCTATTTTGGATATTAAATTAAAGATATTAATGAAACATCAACAAATTCAGTACCAAAAAATATGATGATATAATTGTATTACAATTTAGATGAACAAACAAATTAATAAATATCCATAATATTGATTCTTTTGAAATAATTATTTTTAAGAATCATAATAATTATATAATAAAATTTGATTTTAAAACCATTATATTAATTTAGTAATAACATATTAATAATTTACGCATGATTAACAACTTGAATATTTTCAAATGTATGTACTTTATAATTTTCTGTATTATTTTAAAAATAATTATAAGCAATTGATTTATTATTACTTTTTTTCATTTATTAAAGTATTAAGAATAAACCACTCATCATTTATTATAACACTTATTATCATTTACTAATTTATTTAACTTTTTTAATATTCTTTATAATAATAGTTGAATTAATTTGATCTGTCATTATTAAAACACGAAAATGAATTATACAAACAATTCATTTTTAACAAGTTCATCTGTTTATAACTTTGATTAACAATAATCTCAACACAAATAATTTATCATAAACTTGGTAAGGTGATAATTTTTTAATATTTTTAAGAGTCATTTGTTATTTACATAATACTCATCACAACAATTCATTGGATTTTTTAAATTATCAAATATTTTTATTAGATATGTATACTTTAATTAATATAAATTCATTTATCATGTAGTATTAAAGAATGAGTTGATAAAAATAAAATTAATATGTTTTAATACCATTTAACAACATTACTTATAAACCTCACTTAATACACTTTAGATTAATTGTAGTTTCTAAATAACTACAAATTTTGTATACTATTTCAATTATTCAATTAAACACACCAATATTATTGAATTGTATATTTCCTTATTATTTATTTCATTAACTAATTAAAGAATTTATTGAAATTTTTTTACCCACACCAGTATATATTTTTAATGAAACATTCAACCAAATCTTCATATTATTTGTTATATTCTTTTAATTAAAAATATTCCAACATCAATTATTATTCTCTTTTTATATTTATGTTTATATTTATTAAATAATTTTAATATAATATGAATTTACCTATTGTATTTGTATGTTCTTGCTTATTTTAATCATTTGTTTAAAATCCATATCCCTTATCTTATCTATTTATTATAGTTTTGATTATTATTTAATGAACAACTCTTCTGTCTGTTAGAACTTATTCTATACAACTACTTTATACCTTTTTTTAGTCAAGTGTAATTCATTAAATTTAGAATATTTACAAAATAACCAACTTATTTCTTATTCATCGTTAAAAGAAATAAACAAAATATAATTAATTCGTTTTTAACGAACTTTATAAATAGAAAAACTATAAAATTCAATGTGGAGTTAATTTGATATGAAACATAAAATGACAAAAAATAAGTGAATAACAATGCCAAATCTATTTTTAAATTACACAAAATATTTTAACGGAGAATGATTCATCTCCCTGCTTTAGACTATAATTTTTTTGAGAATAAATAACTAATAAACCTAAAAAAAAACCAAAAATATTTAAAATATTTTCAAAGGTTGAATTATTAAATATATGTTCTATTTAAACCAAAGAAATTAATTATTTGAATAATAAAAAAAGAAAGCTCATTAACAACCCATGCACCATTTTATAAATAGATTATATAAAATTACCGCAATTCTTTGAGTTAACTGGCATTTATTGATTCGTTTTTATTCCGTATTTCTTTTCCCATTCAATAAAGAATTAAGTTATTTTTAATGTCCACTACTCATAACCTTCTATATCTTTCGCTTCTGATCTATTAGAATAGGTACAGTAGAAAACTCTGAGAATTTTGTCAATTTTCTAGTGGCGTTTACCCCATCAAAATTTCTTTTATTCGGTATAAAGGCCAACTTTAATTTAAGCAGATCTCTTGTTTTGAATATTAGAAACATGTCTTCTCGTTTAAGCTTCAAATTCTATAGTTCTAATTTCCTAAATGATCCTATTATTTCTGAAAACCATTCAACTTGTGTACATTCAGGGTGTCAAATCAAAAAAAGAAGAAATTCATTCAACACTGCAAAAGTAAATTCTATGTTTAGTAAGAGCCAACCCGAAGAAGTCTTAAGAAAACTATTATTCTCAGATAATCCTATGCTTTTATATTCTTATTGTGATAAAGTTTGTTATAATTCCTTAGTTAAATTAAGAAATTTATTCTAAATTACTTTAGGTCTTAAAGAATGGGAGTGATGAAAAAAGAGTAATTCCATTCCTTATTTTTTATTCTTCACGTGGTAAAATTACTCAATTATTATGTCAAGTTGGAAGACGTGAAATTAAAGAAGCTAAAGCAGGCACTCCTTTGTTTAGAGGAAATACTCCATTTATCAGATTCTATAGTTTCTATTTATTTTTTTATTGCAATGAGTATCTAACAAAAACTACTTCTGCTATAATTAAACAAATAGAAAATGGAGAACAACAAATGCCTGATTCTAATAATCAGGTGTATACAAAACAATTCGTCACTTCTTATTCAAGATTTATAACAGAGAGTATACCTTACATTCCATGTCATCAAAGAAAGGTAATCAAAAGTCTTCTTTCTTCACCATCAGTTATAAATGATACAACAAAAAAGAAACAAATATTTTCTACGTTAATGTTCCTTCGTTATCTTTTTGTCCCTTTCTTGAAACATCCATGTATTCTTAAATTACTTCAAAAATGTGTTTCAGAATGGATTAGAGAATGTGAGGATAAAGACAAAAAACAAGTAAATACAACAGATGTTTTTAATGAATTAAAATTGAGTTTAGATTATCTTTATGATAATGTAGTAAATTCTCCTGTTGGTTTTGAAGTTGGAATGAT
>NW_008575337.1:0-2705 GCF_000257125.1 Entamoeba nuttalli P19
ATTAATTTGATTTATGACAAATAACGTTTGAATATTTTATTTCTTATATCAAACGTTAATAACATCTAGATAGCAATTAAAACAGAATTACCGAATGAGCTTCAACAATTTCTAAATGATGTCCATCAACTTAGAGTTCAATTATTCCACATCCATACAGATATTAATGTACTGAATGAAAAGTTAATGCTTATTCAACTTGATGACACTGAAGAAGGTTCTGATCAAAGCAGTATCAAACAACTCATCAGTAAACTATGTAAAGAGTCAATGAAATTTGAAAAGGAAATCAAAGAAATGAAAAAGATAAATGACCTTTCAATGAATAGTTCATCAAATGAAACAATAGACAGAATTAAAAAAAATCATCTAAATTCATTAACCATACAATTTGTTTCTTTAATGAGACAATACCAGACAATTCAATTAGATATAAAGTCATCACTTAAAATGAAAGTCATTAGAAAAATGAAAATTTGTTTGTTTTTCTCATTGTTTTAAGCATATTACTCAATCATAGATAATCCATCTCTCAATGATAATGTGATTGAAGAGAGTGTTGAAAAGAAAAATACTGAAAACACCCTTATTCAACAGCTCCAACAGGAAGAAGATCAAATTGCACTTAACTTTTTGGAAGAACGACATAGAGAGTTGTTGTCAATTAATGATGCTATTGAAGAAATTAATGGGATGTTTGTCAGTCTGGCTGTACTAATTGAAACACAAGGAGAGTTAATTAATTCAATAGAAGAGAACTGTAACTCAACAAAAGAATATACCAAACAAATAAATGAAGAGTTACAAAGAACATATCATCTTAAAAAAAAATTAGTAATAGTTTGTTATTTTTTAAAAAAGATTATTTAGAATAAATACTTAAGAAAATCATTAGAAAATAATTATTTTCACAATTTTCATTGTGATTATTCTTGTTTTGATACTTTGTATCATTGGAATTATAGTAGGAGTCTATTTAATGAAAAAGTCTACCATTTAACTAGAATTTCTTTATCAGATGAATTTCTTCACTTTTAAATATTATGAGTATCATAACAAATAAACAACCAAAATCATTTAAAAATATCCAAGTTTCATTAGTTAATTCTTTGTGGGTTGAACTTGTACTTCTTGTTATCGCCGTTCAACATAACCATTCTCTTACTATAAAGATATCTAAGATAGGCTCTTCCTGATGGGAATTTCTTCTTTCCAGTATCTACTTTTTCTGGTTTCTTAGTTTGATTTCTGACTTTACCAGCTCTTGTTAAACCTCCGTGAACTTTTCCCATTGTTGACTCTTAACGACTTATTTTCAAGTGCTTATTTTTTTCAAATTACCCTAAAGGGTTATTTATTATATTTTGTTTTTTCTTTTACTATTACTTATTTTAGTTCATCCTTCAAAGAAACACAAAAACTACAAGAATAACAAAAAATGATGACTTAAAGCTGAGTTGAAAGGGTAGTTTCTTGAATCACTTTAATTGCTTTGTCATTAAGAGAGTCAATAGCCTTACTTAATTCTTCAATAAGAGTAATACCATTAGAAAGTATTTTCTATAAATATAAGTATTATTTAATGAAATAAAAAACAAAACAAACATTTGATGTAATATCATCATAAAGTATAAGAATACCATTATTCTGATCAATGATACCATTAATCTTTTCTTCAAGAATCATAATACTAATAACTTTTTCTACAGCATGAACTTCCATTCCAACTAATTTAGAAACATGAGATAATTCAATTGAAGAATATGGTTCAAGTACACGAGCAATATTTTCTTGAACTAATGCATCATAAAGAATAGTAAGGTTTTCTTTAACAAATTCATCTCCAAATAATTGATTATTAAATTTCTTTGATATTTCATCATACATTTCAATACTACGAGCATTAAATGCTTTAGACACTTCTTTAATAGAAACAATTTCAATATCATCAGAATATCTAATAGCATTTTTACTTGAAAGAACAGAGTCAATTTCATTAATTTTTTTTTGCATTAATTTCATTAAAATAAGGTATTTAAGTGCTGAAATTGTTTGTGTTTTTAATGATAATGAATGATAATTTTCAAATGCTTCATAGAAATAACTTGCTGCAGTAATATAGTCATGTTCTTCTCCATTAATAAATCCACTACAAATATCTAATTCTCCTTGAAGTGTTGGATTAATATAAATTGAATTGGCATCAACACGAGCACCAGTCATAGCACCACGTGCCTTAGTTAAATTTTTCACTTTTCTATGAACTTTAGCTTCTAATAATTGTAATTCAACAGCAAGAACTTTATCATCTGTTCTTTTTGCATTTTTTAATAATTCAGTAATTAATGGTAATGCTTTACTGCATTGTCCATTTTCATAATAATATTGAGCAAGTCGTTGTTCTAACTTTTGTCTTAAATAAGTTCTATTTGAAACTTTAGCCCATTCAATTGTTTGTTCACAAACAGAAATAAGTAAATGAGATGAGTTTGATATTCCAGAAAGTGTATCAAGAATTTCAAATAAACTTTTAACTATTTTTGCTTTACTCATTGTTTTGTCACTACAAATTTTTTGAACATAGTTATTTAATCCATTAATATCATTAGTACTGGAATAGTGTTTAATAGATGTAACTATTTCACTCATATTATTATTGAAGTTTTTTTTATTTTTTTTAAGTTTTTAACTTTTTTAATTTTTTT
>NW_008575338.1:0-415 GCF_000257125.1 Entamoeba nuttalli P19
AAGAATAACAGAGCAATTATTATAAGTGGAAGTATAGGAGTTGGAAAAACAACAACAATACAAGCATTAATTGAATATTTTAATAAAGAGAATGTAGGAATAATAGAAGAATATATTGATTATTCACCTAGAATTGGAAAAATGTTAATATCAGATGTAGGGAATGGAATAGAAAGAAATTACACATTACAAAAATTTATTCTTCAATGTTATGAAGAACAATTAAAAAATAATAAAAATAAAAAAGTAATAATTATTGAACGACATCCTCGTGAAGCAATTGAAGTATTTTGTGAAATAGATAAAACAATGACAGAAGAAGAAAGAGAAGAAATTAGGAATAAAATATATTTAATAGAAAAAGAATATCAATTAGAATATAATAAATTTAATACATATTGTATTTCAACTGATT
>NW_008575339.1:0-8496 GCF_000257125.1 Entamoeba nuttalli P19
AAAAAAAAAAGAAAAGGAGAGAAATGAGAAAATGACTTGTTATGAAATTTTTAATAATTATAAATAATAAATAAACTAATAAAAAAAGAAATGAATAAAAATTTCAAAATTTAAATTAATCTAATGAAAGAGCATTAATTTGTTCTTCATATTCTTTTGGATCAAGTGAAGAATATGAAATGACAAATTGAGCGATTTTCTTAGACTGTGTTTGTAATGCTGATTTGAAAATAGCATTAATTGGGAAGAATGTACTTAAATATTTAATACCATCTATTTTACCTTGTTCATCAAAATTAAATAAATCCTTCAAAACTATAGCAAAATCAATTGGTTGTAATAAAAGGTAAGTAGCAAGGTATGTTGTAACAAAATCACAAGGGAAATGTGAATCAACAAGATATTTTCTAATTGCTAATGCAATTGTTTTTGTTTGTTCTGTATGATCTTCAAATGAATGTTCAATATAATATGAATAAGGTGGATCAAGAATACCATTTTCTAATGATAATAAAAATGCATTTACATGATCAGCACGTCCAATTTGAGTAATAATAAGTGGAATATCATCAACAATTTGATTAAAAGCATAATCTCTAATAAAATTATAATTAACTTTATGTCTTCTTACAACTTCAAATGTTTGTTTATAGTCTTTCTTTTTAAGTAACTCAGTAATAATATCAAGAATAACACCTCTTGGATGAATAACTTCAAGATTTCCTCTTGGCATTTGGAAGATAAGTTTTGTATCATTTGGTACATAACTAATAATACTTGAACCACGTTCAATAGACCTAATGAAAATTGAATGTTGTTTTGTATTTATTGCATGAAGTGTATGTTTTAATGTAGTATAGAAAATATAATCATTAGAAATCAAATATGAATTAACATTTTCACCAATTTCAGTATTATTATCATAGAGTTTATGACCAAATAATGCAAAAGAATGAATTTTATTATTGAATCTAACTATAGAATATTCAGGCATGAATTGAGATAAAGATAATTCTGAATTAATAACATAATCATTAGGAGTAGTTTTTTGAGAAGTAATAATTGTTCCATTAAATAATTGGAAATATAATGTTTCATTAAGTTGAGTAAGAGAATGAAGTGGTGATGGGAGATTTTTAAATTCAATTTTATTATTAATACCATTATTAATATTAACAATGACTGATGTTTGATTTGTAGAATCAATAATAAATAATTCTAATGAAGAAAGTAAACAAATATTTGTTGGATAATCAACAGGACATTTTATTTCATTAATTTTATTAACTTGATTATCAATATATTTTAAAATATGAATTATATTAAATAAATCAATAATAATAATATAAGGTTCATTATTAATTATTTGAGAATAAATATATTGAATTGATTGAATTGGAATAGAAATATGACATAAAGGAGGTGGTATAATTCCTTTATTTAAATCTGTTAAAGAAACATCATTATATGTATGTGGATGAATAATTATATTATATGTTGGGTCATTTGTAGAACAAATAGGTAATAAGAAATTAAATGTTAAATGTTCATTAGTAGATGTAATAATATGAAATTTCATTGGATTAACTTCATCCCAAAAAGCAGTTCGTATTGATGATAAAGATTTACTATATTTTGGAATTAATTTACCATAACAATAACAAGAGATAATAAGAATATCATGAAGAGGTGTTGAAACTATTTGTAAAAGTAATTGAGATGTTGAATTCCATGATAAAAGTTTTGAATGATATTCATTTGGTTGATTAAATGTTTTATAAATATTACAATTTTCTTCAATAAAATTTAAAATATTATCAGTTGCTACAGTAATAAATTCATTAGATGGTCTAATTGACATACATTGTGGATTAGAAATTGTTACTCTATTTCTAATATTAAAAACAGTTGATAATACAATCATTTCAGTTGTAGTTAAAACAACAACATATTGAGTATTACTTGAAAAGAAAACATCAATAACATCTTTAATAGAAAAAGAATTAAGAAGAGAAAATTCAGGAGTATACATTAATAATTCTGATGAACTTATTAATAAAATAAAATTACAATCATCACTTAATTTAATTCGTTTAATTCCTTCTTTATTTATTTTTAATGTTGCTGTACCATTAATAATTGAAGATTCATAAACACCTTTTTCATTAATAAATAATAATTTTGAAGTATCTGCATTATAAACAATATCATAAATATTATCAGGAAGATTTTGGATAGTTAATTTTGTTAATGTACCATTTGTTTTATAAGAATAAATAAATGGATCTTGATAGAAATAAATTTCATTATCATCAGTATTTAAATTGGATATTGTTTTAATGGATGAAAGACCAATGTCTTTTTTTTCAATGGAATGAACGTGTAAATGAAACATGGAATAGAAGAAAAATAAGTTAGTTCAATAACAACCCTTTTTTCTTCTTTGAGTTTTTTTTTTGGTTGTTGAAAAAACAAATTTCAAAGAGAATAGGAAGAAAAAACTAAAAAGAATCACCATATAAAAAATGTTGAAAAGACCTACTCATTCAAGACTAACTAAAAGTTTTGATTATTGTCTAACATTAAAAACAAAATCTATTGAAGAACAAGAAATGGTACATCTTCAACAATTCATTGATATATTATCAAAAGACTTTGTAAATAAAAGTTTGTTATGATGAAAGAATATTTTATAAAAATTTGTTAATTATTTAAAAAGAAAGGAAAGAGAAGAAAAAAAGTGATTGAGATGTTTTAGGACAATTATCAAAATTATCAAAAAATGGGATTGCAAAACAAGTAAGAGGAAAAGTATGGAAAATACTTATTGGTTATATTCCATGTGAAACTAATAAACAAAAAGAAAATTTACATAATAAAAGAAAAGATTATTTACTTATGACAAATAAATTACTTGAAGGAGGATTAACATTAAATGAAGAAAAATGTGAAGAACAAATTATTAAAGATTTGAATAGATTAACACGAGATATACCATTTTTATTTCATAATAAAATTCAACAATTAATGAAAAGATTATTATTAACATATGCAATTAAACATCCAGCATCAGGATATGTACAAGGAATGAGTGATATGGTAGTACCATTTTTAGTAGTATATATTGATGAATATTATTTTGGAAGTTATGAACAAAAAGTAATTGATATGTTTAGTCAAACTGAATTAGATGAATTAGAAGCAGATGTTTATTGGAGTTTTTGTTGGATATTACAATCTATTCAAAGTCATTATACATATGACCAACCAGGAATTCATCATGAATTAAAAGAATTAGAAATGTTAACAAAAAGATATAATAAAAGAGTTGATGAACATTTTAAACAATTAAATATGCAATATATTCAATTTGCATTTAGATGGTTTAATTGTTGTTTAATTAGAGAATTTCCTATAAATTTATCATTAATATTATGGGATGGTTATATCTCAGAACCAAATGGAAATGGATTTGAAGAATTAAATTTATATTGTTGTTGTTCTTTATTGGAAATATTTAGTACAAATATTTTACAAAAAGACTTTGCTGAATTAATTGTATTTTTACAAAATTTACCAACTAAAAATTGGACAAAGAATGATATTCAACAATTATTACTTAAAGCATATGCTATCTATACAATGGAACATTTAGAATAACATTTAGAATAAGAAAAACAAAATAATTCTTTTATTTAATTTTTATATTAAATTTAAAAATACTAAAAAAGTAACAAAAAAAAAAAATGAATTAAATTTGTGTTAAATCAGGAATTCTTATTTTTTGTAATTCAGTTAAGACATTCAATGGAATGTTTGTTGGTAATGATGGTTTTGTAAATGTATCAATAGTATAATTAGGTAATGTAGCAAAAGGAGATGGATCTATGATTTGAGGTCTTTCACTGACTTTTTCAACATCAAGCATTGCTCTATATGTTGGATTTTTTGGATCAAGTTCATGTGCACGTTTAAATGAACTTGCAGCATCATCTCTTTGATTATGGAAAATATATAAAGATCCCATATTAAACCATACTTCAGGTAATTGTGGTGTTAAACTAATAGCTTTAAAATAAGCTTTAATAGCTTCACTATATTGTTCAGTATGATAATATAAATTACCAATAGAACACCAATATAAAGGATTATTATGATCAAGTTGTAATGCTTGATGAAATGCATCAAAAGCATTTTGTTGATGTTTACTATCAGCAAGAATTCTTCCATAAACATAAAGACCAAGAACATTTGTTGGATCTTTTTGAATTACTCCAAATACAATTTGATAAGGGAATTCTTCTTCAAAATGAAATACTTCATTAACACTTGGATTCATTACAATTAAATGAGTTAACCATCCTAATAAAATATAAACAAATGGTGGTTCATTTTCATTAATAAGAGAAATTGCTTTTTCATGAGCATCTTTACCAATTTCAATTGAATCAGTTAATTGGAATAATTGAACTAATTGACAAAGAATATCTTGTTGAGTCATTCCTTCTGGTGGATTATTCCAACATTCACTTGTTAATATTTCAAAACATTCTTCATATTGTGCATGTTGTTTATAAATCATTGCCATTTTAAAATGAAGTTCTGCTGCATTTTCTGGATAACTTCTTTCTAAAACTCTTTTATAATATGCTTCTGCTTGTTCAAATAATCCTGCTTTTTCATATAAACAACCTAATTGAAACCATAATTTAGGTTCTTGTTTAATGAATCTATTTGCATTTTTTAAACAACTATGTGCTTTATTTAATTCTTGTAATGCAAGAAAACATTCTCCAAGATTCATCCAAGCAATTCCATCTTCTGCATTAATTTTTAAATATTTATCATAACTAAATACTGCATTAATATATTGTTTTTTTAATTTATAAATATGTGCTAAATGTGAAAGTGCTTCAAGATTAGATGGATTATGATTTAATGCTGTAACATAACAACGAATCGCTTCATCATATAATTCTTCATTTTCATTAAGAATACCAATAGTGAACCACAATTTACCATTTGATAATTTAAGTTGTTCTGAAATATTTTCATTTTGTGTAAAACAATCCATTTGTTATATAAAAGTGAAATATTGAGATGAACTTCAAAATAACTTTAATTGTTGTTCTTTTTTGTTTTTTCATTTACTTATTCAACCCTAAGGGTTTTCTTCTTTTTATCTTTTTTAAAAAAAGAAATTTAAAAAAAGGAAATGTTAAAAAGAGTAATGATTAGTGATTTTGAACATTTTCAACCAAGTTTAAGAAAAGAAACACTTGATACAATCAAAGAATTTGGGTTTAATACACCTACTGAAGTACAAAAGGTTGTAATTCCAGCATTTTTAGATAGAAAAGATGTTATTGTTCAAAGTCAAACAGGAAGTGGTAAAACATTATCTTTTTTAATTCCATTATTTGAAATTATTAAAAGAGAAAGAGAAAGTATTGAAAAAAAAGAAGTTTATGGTATTATTATTTCACCTACTAGAGAATTAGCACATCAAATTTATGATATTGCTAAAATATTTTGTAAACATTTTAATATGACAA
Source organism: Entamoeba nuttalli P19 (assembly GCF_000257125.1). Classification (NCBI taxonomy): domain Eukaryota; phylum Evosea; order Mastigamoebida; family Endamoebidae; genus Entamoeba; species Entamoeba nuttalli. The sequence goes on from NW_008575339.1 coordinate 5,556, forward strand.
TTGGATTATTAACAGGAGGAATTGATATGTCTACATTAGAAGAAGAAATGAAAAAAGGAGCTAATATTGTTGTAGGAACTGCAGGAAGAATTGAAGAAGTAATTGTAAATAAATTATTTGAATTAGAATGGAATAATGTAGAAGTATTAATATTAGATGAAGGAGATAGAATGATTGAAATGGGATTTTCACAATCTATGACACGTATTATTTGTCATTTACCAAAACAACGACGTACTGGATTATTTAGTGCTACAATGCCAAAAGAATTAAATAAATTTGTTATTGCAGGATGTAGAAATCCATATAAAATACAAATATCAAATGATAATACATTAACACCAATTTCACTTGCAAATGAATATTGTATTGTTCCATATGAAATAAAGATGCAAACATTGATAAGAGTATTAAAAGAAAGTAAAGATAAAAAAATAGTTGTATTTGTATTAACATGTGATCAAGTAGATTATATATATAATATAATTAAAATTTTACATCAAGAAGGATATTTAAAAGAGAAAGAAATATATTCAATTCATGGAAAAGTAAAACAAATAAATAGAGATAAAGTTATTAAAAAATTTGAAGAGAGTTGTGAAGCTATATTAATATGTACAGATGTGTTAGCAAGAGGAATGGATTTTGATAATATTAATTATATTATTCAATATGACCCACCACAAGATCCTAAAACATATATTCATAGAGTTGGAAGAACAGCTCGAATGGGAAGTATTGGACATTCATTAATATTTCTTGGAACATTAGAAAAAAGTTTTATTTTATTAATGGAAAAGAAAAATGTAAAAATTATTGAAAGAACAATTGAAAGAAATGAAGAAGAAGAAAAAGAATATTTCAATAAAATTAGAGAAATATGTTGTAAAAATCGTACTGTATTTAAAAAATCACAAAATGCATTTGTATCTTTTTGTAAAGGATATGGAGAACATCAATGTAAATATATTTTTGCTATTAAAAAGTTAGTTTATAATGAAGTGGCTAAAGGAATGTGTTTAGTTAAAATGCCAAAAATTCAAGAAGTAAAAAGAATGGGTATTAAATATGAAGAAGAGATGAGTATAGAAGAAAATGAAATACCATTTGCAGATGAACGATTAGAACAACAAAGACAAGAAAGAGGTAAAAAAAGAAAAGAAAAAGGAGTATAAATAAAAGAAGGAAATTTTAATAAATGATTGTCATTTTAAATGATTTTATTTCTTTTGATGGGGTTTAAATGTTTTAGATGATTGTCTTTTCATTTGAGAAAGATTTGATTGTTGATGAGAAGATGATGAAACAGGTATTTTTTTAGAAGAATGATCAAGTAAGAAAGATTGATCATGTTGTAAACGTTGTAATAAAGCAGGAGATGATGCACCTCTTCTTAATAATCCAGTATGATTTGATTGTTTTGATGCAATCATTTCTGGTGTTGGGAATTGTTCATTTTGTTTATCAAGTTGTAATGCTTTTTCAAATTTAGTCATATTTTTATGATATGAGTTTGATAAAATAGCTCGATATTTTTCTTGATTTTCTCGTATTTTTTGTGATTTAGCAAAAAGTTGTTGAGTTTTTTGTTTTAAACGTGCATCTGCTGCAACATCTTCAATTGTTTGTTGTTTTTTATCTTTAATAGAAATAACTAAATCTTGTAAAATTCTAACACAATGTTCTAATAAATATGGAAGTGAAAAACTAAATCCATCTTGAAATTCTGGAAGTTGGAATGGATGATCTTTCCATAAGAATGTTTTAATATCAAATGGTGAATTTGAAATTGATAATAATGCTCCTTGATTATTATATTGATCACAATAATTTGGTGCTGAAAAAATAGTAAAACATAATGGAAGAGGACGATCAATTGTTAAAAATGTATGTTCAAAATATCCATCATCTTGAACTTGATGACCACGAACAATACTAGCAAGATTATTTCTTTGTAAAAATGGTTCTAATGCTCCTCTTCCATAAAAATATGATGTATGTCTCATTGTATTTTCACAAAATGTAATTTTACTCCATTCATATCGTGAAATTCCTTCCCATTCTGGATCATCTGGATCCCATTCATTAATAGGGTCTGACCATAATAAATCTGTCAATGGTCCTTGTCCTGGTGGTTCCATAAATCTATTAATATTATTAATATCAGTTAATGTATTAATATCAGGACCAATTCCTCCATGCATACAAAGTACTCTTCCATTAATATTTCCTTCAATTAATGCACATAATGGTAATGAATCAAATAATGTTAAAAATTCATTATATATTTTCATATTGTATTTGTTATTACATTCTAATAAAAATGTCATATATTCACACATTAATCTTGTTTCATGATTTCCTCTTAACATAAAAACACGTTCTGGATAACATATTTTATGTGCTAATAAGTAAAATAATACTTCTGCTGAATAATCTCCTCTATCAACATAATCCCCTAAAAATAAATATTGTGTTTTATTTGGACTTCCTAACATATCCATAACATTTAACATATCATAAAATTGTCCATGAATATCTCCTAATATTACTACTGGTGCATATACTATTAATAAATTCGCTTCTTTCTTAAATATATCTCTTGCTTGTTTAATAAGTGCAATAGCAGCTTCTTGTGTTAATTTACCTTGTCTTATTAAGTGTTGTCGAAGTAAAGGTAAATTAGGAAGATGATTTTTTCCTGAAAATAACATGTTCATAGGTAAATATCTATCTTCAGGCATAATAACATTTTCAAGTCGATTCTCAAATGGTGGGTGTGGTGAAATTTCATATTTACCTTCTTTAATTAAATGTCTAATTTGTGATATTGATTTGCATGGTGTAGATGAGCAAACACTTTCTGGTCTTGGAGGGAGTTTAATCTTTTGCATTACTTTTAATTCTTTTTTTTTTCTTTATTTTTTCAATTTCTTTTTTT
>NW_008575340.1:0-327 GCF_000257125.1 Entamoeba nuttalli P19
CTCATTCATTCCATTTGAAATGTAATTGTTATTAATCAGATATGAATTCAATAGAATGAAAAGAATAAAAGTATATTTAAGAGAAGAACCATGTTACAAATCATCAAATGATCATATTTCTATTATTAATGTAACAATAAGTGCAACAGAAAGTATTAACAATAAAGAATAAAGAATTAATATACACATAAATATATTCAAATAAACATAAAAGAATATACAATTTGCACAACCAATATTTAAAGGGTTATCTAAAGAAGAAAATACAATAACACCAACAAAAAACAACACCGAAGAAATTGTCAGCATGAAAAGACAAACATTACA
>NW_008575341.1:0-4836 GCF_000257125.1 Entamoeba nuttalli P19
TGGACCAGATAATATTATTGCTATTGGAGGTGGATCAGTTATGTGTGTAGCTAAAATTATGTGGATGTTATATGAACATCCAGAACTTAAACTTCAAGACATACCAACTCAATTTGCTGACATTAAAGAAAATGTTTTTAGTGGACCAGAAGTTGGTGAGAAAGCACGTTTAATTTGTGTCCCAACTACATCAGGAAATGGAAGTGAAGTTTCACCATTCTGTATAATAGTTGATGAAAAAACTAATATTACATATCCAATTGCACATTATAATTTAATTCCATCTGTTGCTATTGTTGATCCAGAATTTACTTATACTGTACCTAAACGAACACTTGCTGATAATGGATTTGATATGTTATCTCATTCTATTGAAGCTTATATCTCTACTTATGCTAATGATTTTGCTAATGGTATGTGTCTTGAAGCACTTCAAATAATTTTTAAGAACTTAGTTAATGGTTATAATGGATGTTCTTGTGCTCGTGCTAATTTACATAATGCTTCTACTATTGCTGGTATGGCACATGGTAATGCATATCTTGGACTTGTTCATGCCTTAGCCTATAAAATTGCTAATCATTTCCATATCCATCATGGTAGAGTTGCTGGTATTTTATTACCACATATTATTCGATATAATGCAAAAGTTCCAATAGAAGGACAATCTCAATTAAAGAAATATGATGTAATGGAAAGGTTTGGAAGAATTTGTGATAGAACAGGATTAAATCCAGGAAATAATGCTGCTGAATCACTTGCTTCTGAATGTGAAATGTTACTTAAAGGAACAGAAAGTGCAACTGGATTTGCACAATGTGGTATTGATGAAAAAGAATGGAAAGATGCTATTCATGATATTGCTGTAACTACATTAGAATCACAATACAGTAAGTATAATCCAAAGAAAGCAACTGTTACTGAACTTGAAGAAATTTTAATTGCATCATATAAGCCAATAGTTTAAAAAGAAGGTTTGTCTTGAATAAGATATGGTATAAACACATATCAATTAATTCAAATTGAATTGAAATACTTTTTATTACAATTTTTTATTAGAAGAAAAATAAAAAAGAAGTTTTTTTTAAAGTAAAAGAAAAGAAATTTTGAAAAGAAAGAAAAAGAATTAAAAAATTTGTTAATTAGAAATAATGTTTATTGACACAACAAATCAACTTGGATTAAAAGAATATTTACCTACATCCAATATTTATCAAATGTTTGAAAATTCTATTCAAACATTGATTGCTACAAATGTTAGTAATCAAATAATTAATAATATTGAAGAGTTCAATCAAAAAATTAAAACACCAACACATTTTGAATATTTATTAGAGTCATTAGGATTTGCTTTTGTTCTTCCAATGGAATCAAGTCAAACTATTGGAAATACAATTAGTATTTATCATCAATGGTTATTTGGAGAACATATTCCTAAGGCAATTCAAGATAATCGACAAAAGTATTTAAATTGTATGTTAGAACATCTTTCATTAATTTTTACTCAACGCTCTTGTTCAACAAATCAAACAAATCAAATGGTTGAATTTTGTAATAGAGTCATGGATATATATGATTTAGCATTAAATGATAATGTTGTTGATACTCATAATGTTATTTGTTTATTAATTGGAGCAATTCATTCACTTGCAACTATGCCTAAACAAAGTATTACTGCTATTGTTAGTTCAAATGTATCAAGTAATTTTTATAAAGCAAAAGAAAAAAAAAGTAATTTAGCAGATGAGATTAGTGGTCGTGTTATTAATACTTTATATCGTGCTTGGATTAAATTATTACCTCAAGATAAATTACTTTGGATGTCAATTATTCAACATCATAAAACATGGAGTATTCTTCTTCCAGTTGCACAACAATGGAAAGTACTTATGAAAAAAGTTACAGAAGGTGTAATGAATCAATTATATAATAATAAAGAATGTCTTATTTCATTAGATGGATTTAAAGAAAATACAACAATACAAAATGTTATTGCACCAAAATATGCATATAATTTTTGGATTTGTTGTTTACATTTTATTGGAACACCACTTATTAGTAATAATGCATCTGTTGTTGAAGTTATTATTCAGTCAATATCAGAACAAGTTGATTATATGATTCAATACCATTGTACTGGAGAAACAATATTAAGAGTATATAATATATTATTTCAATGTGTTATTTTACCTTCTCACTTAAAATTTGAACAAGGAGTTTGTTGTGCAATGGAAACATTATTAAAAATTTTTATTAGTACTTGTGAATATACAACATTTACAAAACAATCATTAGATAATTTATATTATGCTTTATCTTATGCTTTATCATCTGAAAGTGAAAAAGTTTTAGCTATTGGTTTAAAAGGATATGTTAGTCTTATTGGAAAATCATTTGAAGGAATGGAAATTCTTGCTAAAACAGCATTATATGCAGTTCATCGTGCTAGTTTATTAAAAGAAACAATTTTTGTTGATTATCATACTGTTTTTATAGACCTACTTGCATCATTAATGTATCTTCCTGATTCTTCACAAATTCATTTTATTCCTAAACAAAGTCCTGAATTTGAAGAAAAATATTCTATTCAATCTCTCATTGTATTAAATTTATATTTACTTCTTAAACATGAAGTAGATGCTTCAAGAATAGCATCTATATTAACACTTATAAATCGTTACTTTATTCAAGAACTTCCATTCAATAAACCACAAGAAGATTTTAATATATCAACATTAAATCAAGTCCCTCCAAAAACTGTTGGTGGTTTAGCTTGGTACTTTGTTAAATTAATAGAAATTAATCATTCTACTTTATTTGTTACTTCTAAACCAGAAATTCATCGTTTAATATTTACTATTCTCAAAAATTTGATTAAATATCATTCATTTATTCCTAAGTCTGATGAATTTATCAATAGTTTGTTTGATATTCTCAATGAACTCTTCAATCAATGGATAAGAAATATGAATTTAGTTATTATGGGAGATTGTCTTAGTGTAATTACCCTTTATTATCAAAGTATTATGAAGAATATTACTCAAGACCAAATGAAAAAGTTAACTGCATTATACAAGAAACTTACATCTGTTGAAGGATATGATAAAAAACGTACTTTAATGAGATTGAGTGATATTCCAAATGAAGGATTAGAATATTTTACAATGTCATTATCTCAATCCATTGCTTTTGTGTATCAACACCTTATGATTCCCAAACCAATATTTGGAAGTCAATTATTAAATTGTCAAGTAAGTGAAAAGAATATTGTTGATATACTTATGAAAAATAACATCAAAAATGTATTGGATTATATCTATATTGTTACTGTTGATAATACGGTAATCTTATCATTTATTGAATTACCTTTTAAAAATATTTCAGGAGAAAAACAATTTATGGTTCTTGTACGTGATTGTATTGGAAAGAAAGGATACTTGATTTCATTAAATGAGGTTGACGATAAAATTATCCAATCACAACACAAACATATGGACATTATTGATAAACCTGAACGAGACAATTTAGTTATTTTATCTGATGAAAAAGTACTAGAAGAACTTCAAAGACTTGAAAATGTTTCAGCATGCAATATTGACTCTTATATCAAGATAAAGGAAGATAAATATCAACCCCCATTAGAGGAAGATATTCCACAACCAAAGTATGTTGATATTATGAATGTTCAACATGGTACAAAATATTATGCTGTTCGATTGTTTTTAACAACAATGGGATTCTGTAGTTCTAACTTTTGGAAACGATTAACCCCAATTAAAACAAGTCTTCAAGTTTTAGAAACATTAGATGAAATTGATAAAATGTCAAATAGAACTCATGTTGGAATTTCTATTCAAAACAAAGAACAAGGAATTACCAAAGAATTTATGCAGTTTATTCAAGAACTTGGAGTTATTCGTTCTACAACAGGATTTGAGGGATTAAAAGAGGGATATGAAGATAAAGAACGTATGATTTGTTATCAAGATGATTTTGTTGATGTAATTTATCATGTTAAAAGTTTAATTCCTGTCAATGACAAGATAGAAGATCTTATTGAGATATATTGGGGAGAAAATAATGAGAAATCTGAAGAAAACCCAGAAAAATTACTTATTGAAATTAAAATCCTTCATAATGGAATTTATCAAATTAAATCAAATCAAACAAGCAGTACATTATTAACTCTTCAAAGGTCTTTAATTTATTCATTAGGTCGTGTTATTAGAGAGTCATGTATTAGATTTATTGAGAAGAGGAACCTTCATGAGATGACATTCCCTTATGACTCTAGATGTATTACAATTCAAGACTTTTGTACTGCTAATACTACAAAAGGACATTCTATTGGAGTGATGGATATGTTAGTTGACCGAGCGTTATCAAATCAATTAAATGTAGAAAAACTTTCTGAAGTGAAACCTGAAGAACCAAAAGAAGAAAAGAGACAAGCAAAAACTAAAAGTTCAAAAGTTGGTGTAATTAATGTGTTTCAGCCTCAATCCACTCCAAGAATGACAGGAGAGTTAAAAGCTACTGAAGAGATGATGAAACGCAAAATGGCAAAGACAACAAATGGAAGTTTCTTAGGTTCAAGTAAATAATATAGAATAATTGAAATCTCGTTTTATTGAAAGAAGAAATTAGAAAAAGAGTTTTTCTTTTGCCGAAAGAATAAATAAGAATCATAAAACGCTAGGAAAAACCTTAGCATCAGGATTTTCAAATATTGACATGGAGAGAAGTTGGTCTACAGTCACACGATAACATGGTTGAGTAACAGTCATAAACAAGTACATTTGTTTAAGCTCTTCAAACCGAAACAATTTGAGAAGA
>NW_008575342.1:0-1913 GCF_000257125.1 Entamoeba nuttalli P19
TATTCTTCTTTCTGTCAATTCTTCTATTTGCTTGCTTTTATCTTCATTATTCATCTCTTCAATATGTTTATTTTTATCTATTACTTCTTTCATTGTTTTAATTAGTTTTTCTTCATCATTCCATTCTTTTATCTTTCTTTCATTTTGTTTTTTCATTATTTCTATCTCTTTGTTTCTGGTATTTTCTTCATTCTTCTTCAAACTACTCTATCACATTATCATTTCTCCTTTTTATTTCAATATTCATGTATCTCTTTTGTTTTATTTCAAACACACCAATTTTGGTACTTCATATTTATTCTTGAAACTGTTTAGTATCTCATCATTTGTATATTGACTATTTGAAATGTTATTACTCTTTCTTTATTCTTTTGTTCTGTATCACTCTTCTATTGGATTTGTTCCAGATAAGAACAAAATAAAACAATATTTTAATTAAGAGTAAGACTCATAACTTTTATTTATCATTTCTTTGTTCTATTCAACCATTTCTTTCTATTGTTTTTAAATATTATTGATACAATATTGTAAAAAGTGTTTGACAATCTACAAAAGACATTGTTAAAATACAAATATCAGATAGAAAGATAAAATTAGTTGATTATTTGATAGGATTATTGTTGCATATCATAATAACAATGGAAGTAATTGAAGAAAACAACTGTTTATAAAGAATAAAGAATAGAACCAAGAAAGAGAAAAATAAGAAATGTCAAAATAAATAGAGTGTTAATTTAAATCAATATATTAATACATTCAAAAAGTATTGGATTGATTAAAGAAATAAAAATTGAAAATAAAAACAATAAGAAGTTAAAAGAATTGGTATTAAAACATAATGGATGTCTTGAGTCATTACTTCGATCACATCAAAAGGGTTATGTTTGATTTAATTGATAATAATAATCATAAAAATAAAATGTATTACTGTCATTTGTCTATGTAGTATATTTTATATTAAATTCAATAAAATAAATAAATTATGTTGTTTTTCATTGTTTATTGTCATTGAATTCATTTATTAATGTTTCATAATAGTTAGATAAGATTATTGATAAATATAAATAGGTATAATATTTAATTCTTGTTGATGAATGAGAATATAAATTAAATTATTAGTTGTAACTTAAACAGTATAGATGCTTTCTATTATTATGCCTCATTTAATTATTTTCTTTTTAATGAAACTATTTCTTGAATGTTTTACTATTAAATTGTAAAGTAAAACAAGATTTATTCATTTAAATAGATGCTAAATTCTAAAACAATTAATTTGCTAATTAATTAATTCATATGTTTCCTGCATTCTTTCTTATTCACATCTCTTCTTCTATCCAAATCACACGATTTGTTTTTCTTATTCTTTTCTTTCTACCTATTTCCTTTCTTAATCCCTTTAAACTATTCTTTCCTCCTTTTCCTATTTTCTTTGCTTTTGTTTCTTCTTTCTTCCTCTTTTCTTTCTTTTCTTCCTCAACTTTATTCATCTCTTCTTCTATCCTTTTTTCTTCTTTCATTTTACCCATTTCTTCTCTTTCTTCTTCAATTAAAACTTCTTCTTGTTTTTCTTCTTCTCTTACATCTCCTTTATTTTCTCCTTCATTCTTAAAATCCTCTACTTCATCACTCACTCCTTGAAATACTTCGATACTCCATTCTCCTGCTACAAGCACTTTCTTACTTTCTTCTTTTAATCCTTTAATCCCATACATTTCAAGTAATGTCTTTCTTTCTCTCTTCTCATTTCTCCACTTCCCCCATTCTTTTTCTTTTCTTGCCTCTTCTTCTATCCTTCTTTCTATTTCTTGATTTTCTTCCTTTTTCTGTTCTTTATTTTCATTTATCATTTCTTCTTTCTTTTCTATTACCATTTCTTTATTTCCATTTATCATTTCTTCTTTATTATTTATCAT
>NW_008575343.1:0-426 GCF_000257125.1 Entamoeba nuttalli P19
TGAATTTATCTTTGAATTTTCTTTCTTTTTGAATATAATTCTCGTTGAATATTATATCATTGCTTTTACATTCTTCATTTTTATCTATTTCTGATTATTTGATCAATTTCAATTTCAATTCTTGTTCTTTATATTTTCTTTTCTATATCATTTGTTGTTATTCATTTTTATTTGTTATTAGCAGAATCATTTTCATCATTATATTTCATTGTTTCTTATTTATTTTTCTTCGTATCTTTCTCTTTCCAATCTCTTTTCATTTGTATTTCTTTTACCATTATTATTAATATGTAATTTATTATTATTGAAATCATTCTTTTATATGTCTTTGAATTTCTATTTCTTGTTTGTTTTTCATTACAACACACAATGATATTACTCAATAACCATTCAACTAATTTTATTCTTTATTTTTTAATTGGAAAA
>NW_008575344.1:0-264 GCF_000257125.1 Entamoeba nuttalli P19
TGTTTTTGTTTCATTGTGTAAAGTCAAAAGATATTCATGGTATTATTTTATTCTTCTTCGACTCTTCTGTACATCAACAATTATAACAACAACATTCACAAACTATTGTAACTGATATTGTTTGAATGTCAATTGATGTTACAGATAACAGGTATTTAAAATATTTATACTCAAGTGGTGTAACTTCTATTCTATCATATTTTGTATGTTCCATATTTTTACTTTCATTTCATTGTTTTTCTCTTGTAAATATATTTATTATTC
>NW_008575345.1:0-15195 GCF_000257125.1 Entamoeba nuttalli P19
TAACCAATTACTTTTAATTAATGAATAAAAAACAAACTATAACAATATGAACAGAAAGCATTATCCTGCCATGAACCATAGTTACATCCTTTGATACCTGAATTACATAAAACAAAGTTAAAAAAATCAACAATATATTTGATAATAAAAAAATATGTTAACAAAAACATTCCTTGTTGGTAACAAAATTTGAAAGGATATTACAGGAAGACATTAATATATTTGAGAGATAATAGTCTATGAATTATAGGAATGATCAACTAAATAAAAACTGAAGAAAAGCATAAAAATATTATAAATAAAAATTAATACCACAAAAAAGTGTTTAAGCCTTTTCAACAAGATGAGAACTGTTAGGAATAGTTGATTTAATCATATCAGAACTTTTTTGAGTGTCTTCTTTCTTTTGAGTCATAATTGGTGTTGATTGAGTTAGTTGTTGTTGGTCTTCTTGAATTGGTTCCAAAATATCAATCAATTCTTCTTCTACTGGTGGTTTCTTTGCATCTTCTGGAATAGAGTTCATTAACTTTTTTACAAGACCTGTTGTAAATAATCCATTTTCAACAGCAGTTTTAACAGAGTTTAATAAACGGTCAGCTATTTCTTGTTTTTGGACAGCATATTTATTGAAACCTATTTCAATAAGTAATTCTTTTGACTCTTCTTTAAATGCAGTGTCATCTATGAATTTATTATTATACATTGAGAATAATGTATTACATTTTTGTGGTATATCTTTTGTATAATTAATTAAATCATTAATATCTTTAATCTGTGCATTAAAAATTTGTTCTGCCTTAGAATCTGCAGTTACTTTAACATCATACACTTTCTTAAAATTTTCAAAAATTGTTCCATAACTTCCACGAAGAAGATTTAAAGCATCTTTATAAGCTTCAATAGTTACTGTCTTTAAAGCTTCTTTTTTCTCTTTTTCAGTATTTTGCATTTCATTAATAATATTGGGATTTTTTAAAAGTAATTTTTTATTTTTCTTTGTCGAATCAATTTTCTTATTAATTTTTTTCCATTCGTCATTTGCTTTAGATATATTCTTTTTGGCTTCATCTTGTGCTCGGTCAAGTTCCTTGGGTAAATTTGTTGAATCATTTACTAAATTTTCGCAAATAATTTTAAATTGATCTGTTATTTCTATTAAATTATTCTTCCACATTGAAAACATATTTGCAATATTTAACATTCCAACATTTAAGTCATTATGCCCACAATCTCCCATAGTTTCCATTGATTCTACAAGTCCTTCTGCTGCTTTAACCATTTGTTGTTCAGCTTTATCAAATAATATACATCTCTCAACAACAATCTTATACTTAGGAATGAGGTTTCTTATTGCTTGGTGTGTGTTTCGAGTATCATTTTCTAATTCATCAATACTCTTTATAAGTAATTCGTTTTCCATAACTTCTGTTTTTTTCTAGTTCTTTCTTACTTAATTTCGTTTCATTCTTTTTTTAAGATTTTATTTAATTGGTTGAAATTTCTTTTCACTAATCACTCAATCAAAAACTTCTCACTTTCAGATTTTATTATATTCCTAATATGATCCACAAATGTACAATCTTAATGCTAATCTAAGAAACAATAATTTGTTCTTTTTATATGCAACACACTCAAAGTCAACCACCAAAACAAAATTTATTATTTTTTCCAAGTTACATTGATGAAAATAAGAAAGACCAATCACTGAGAAACTCCTTACTTTCTTCAGAAGAGTACAATACAAAATATTATTTCTGTCCAATTTCTAAAATTTATCGTACTCCTCCTATTCCCTCTAAACGAATAACTCATTATCAAAAACTATTTGTTGAAGGAGTTCCTCCACCAACTGATGAATTAGAGAAGAGGTTTGTTGACATGAAATTGATAGGAACCGGGAGCTACTGGAATGTCTATAAATGTTACGACAAAAAAACTCAACAAATTAAAGTTGTTAAAGTCTCCATTCGAACAAACCATTCAATTAACTACAAAAAAGAATGTAATTCAATGAAAATACTTCAAAACAAAACTATGTATCTAGCATTAAATGAAGAAATGTATTATGATTCAATAAATTTTTATGCTATTATGCCAAAGTTTGAAACAACAGTCTGGGACCTTTTAATAAAGAAAGAAATGAATAACAATGAGATTGTTTTTACAATGTGGTGTGTTCTTATGGGATTAAAAATAATGAATATTCATGATTTAGTTCATCTTGACGTTAAATTAGAAAATTTATTAATTGATAAGAATGGGATGGTAAAGTTAGGTGATTTTGGTACATCAACTAAAGTAGGAGAAGTTGTTGATTCAGATGAATGTGGTGAAGGAAGATATTTAGCTCCGGAAGTGCTTCAAGGACACGCACTGTTTGAAAGTGATGTTTATAGCTTAGGTATTTGTTTATTTGAAATGGTTAGTCGAAAAATATTCAATCCATTGGTTTGAGTCATTAACTTCTTTTATAATAATCTATAAAAAATAATATTAACAAATAGAGTTTCAAGGCTGAGTTTGGTGATAGGAGTTTACTTAAATTCTTTAAGAATGAGGCACTTCGAGATATGTTTCTTAATTTTACTAGTTCTGTTCCAACTAAAAGAGGAACTCCAAGTTTATTGGTCAATTACACAATATTTGAAACTAATGAAATTATGTCAATTCAACTATAAAAAGGAACCAACTCCATTAATACAGGATATTCATATTATGTATCATATATAACTAAAAATCTTTTTAAGGTTATAAAATCTCTTTTTGACTACCAAACTTATTAAAAAGAAAAAGAATAACTGAGAAGAAAAGTCAGAGATAGAAAGACCAAAACTTTAAAGTCACAACAATGGAAGTACCTGAACTCCCTCCAAAACCAATTCGGTTAATTACACTTGAACAATCAAAGAATAATTTAAAAGAAAGTGTAGAGGTTTTTAAAAAAATCAGGATAAGTAAAGATAAAACAGAAGGTAGTATTGATAAATGTTATAACTTTGAAAAAAGAAAAATGGTTTGTAAAGAAATATATGAGACAGAAATATCCTATATCACTTCACTTGGGGTTTGTGAAACTTGTTATTATCGTGAAATGGTAAAAGAGACGTCTCCGTTTCGTGAAGAAGATGTTAAACAAATTTTTTTGTATTATGATGAGATACTTCGTTGTAATAGAGAATTTGCATCAATGGTAATAAAAAGTTGGAAAAATAACACATTTGAAGACTCTGTTGGGGAACTTTTTCTTAAATTTTCACCATTCTTTATTGTTTATAGAAACTTTTTAATTAATCATAATAAAGCTTTTACTTTGTTGACAAAGTTGGAAGAAGATACCAAATTAGAAAGGTATTTGGAAAGTTGTCAAACTCAAGTCAATAATAATCAAAACCTTGATCTTCGTGATTATCTTATTATGCCAGTTCAAAGATTACCAAGGTATAGTCTCCTTTTAACAGACTTGTTAAAACATACTCCAACAAATCATTGTGACTATCAGAATATCACTAAAGCATTAGAAGCAATGAAAGAAGTTACTTCAAAAGTTAATGAGTCAATCTCGACTAACCAACAACAACAAAAACTCATTGACCTAAGATCAAAACTTGCTCAAAGAAATGACTTTGAAGTTATAGAGCCTCATAGAATCTTATTAAGTGAAGAAACTGTTATTCAATTCACTCACAATGGAAGAAGTAGACGAGGACTAATACTATTTAATGATTGTATCTTACTTACAAAAAAAGAAGAAAAATTAATGAAAATAAGATTTATTATTGAATTAGGTAAGTGTAGTATTGTTGAACCAAATAAGGAGAAGTCCTTACAGGTTTATAGTAATGTCAAATCATGTGAAATTGAATTTGAAAGTTATGAGCAAAAAGAACGTTGGAAAAGTATTAGTAAAGATGCTATTACCCGAATGAAAAAAACATCTGACTTTGTTTTTTCTCCATTAGTTATTTCTCCCGAAGATGTAAATGAGTGTAAAATATGTCAATCTGAAATAAAAAAAAAGAAAAAATATTATTGCAAGAAATGTCTGAATTATATCTGTTCTAGGTGTTGGAATTCTACTGGGAAATGTTGTCTTAAGTGCCATTTTTTAGAAAAAGAAAAGGCAAACCAAAAGAAACTAGAGCTTTTTAAAACAGAAAATGAATGTAATTCTTTTAATTTGAATATTAATTCCAACCAATCTCTAACTCCAATCCAACCAAACTCTCTAATAACTACTAAAGGATTACAAAAACTTAGGGAAGAGTTAAATAAGATGAATACAATAATGAGTGCATTAAAAGAACACCAACCTAAAGAAAATAATCTGCTGATAGAAGATGGTAGTAATGGAATTAAGAAAGAACAAAGTCATCAAAAAGGTATTACATCTACTGAAAGAACATTCAAAACAGAAAAAGATACAAAACCTATGATGGGACTGAGTGATTTAAGAGAAGACATTACCACTTTAAACGAGAATGGGTATTGTAATAGTCTTGATAATACTAAGAAAGAAAAGGTTAAACTAATTGAAGAAAAACAAGATGATAGATTGATAAATATGAATAATGGAATAGAGGTTGTGTTGTGCCAAAGAAAAAAAAGTAATTCAATGACTCAAGAAGAAACAAAAGTACATGAAATATTTTGTGAAAAGAAAAGAAGAAGCTTTTTTTCAAAAAGTCTACAAACCGTTAAACAAAAACAAGATAGTTTTCAAACGAAGTCTAAGAAGAAAGACATAGTACCACACAACATTGAAGAGGATAGGCTGTCGATTGAAACAATTCCAGAAGGATCTGGCAGAGTTCAATTTTTAAAGAAATTAAATGAAAAACGAATTTCACAAGAAAAAGAAGAAATTGAGAAATATAGAATAAAAACCAAACTTGTTAATGATAAAAAATAATCAATGGTGTTATTATCTTATTTGTTTTGGTTAACTTCAATGAAGAAAAGACTGCCATGGAGAAGTATTTGAAATTATATCTCCAAGTTAATGTATTAAACTTGACTAGTAATGTAGAGAATTTGGACAGTATTATTATTTTATTGTTATTTCTTTATTTATGTAGATCATCACTACATTATTTTAAATTAACTTCTTCTGTTTTTATCATCATCATTTTCTTCGCTTTAGTGAATTAAAATTAAAAATGATACTACTTTATTAAAATATTGTTTCATCGGTTTACACTCGTTTTTTCATTCGGTTATTAGGAAATATCAAACCATTTAATACTTGTCTGGTATATTCCAAAATTTCTTGTCATTTAAATACATTCTTATTCCATTGGTTGTTTCTTGGTAATGTCTTTAAATTATTGAAGTCTAAAAATGGTGTAATTTCTTCATTATTTATTGTTGATAACAAACAAAATTATAACCATAAACTAAGTTTAGTATAATGGAACTGCTGTAAGTTAAATTGAAACTTTATTTCTTGCTCATACTACGACAACGTTTTCTTGATAATTCTGCTTGACATAATGTTTTCTTATTTTCTAGTTCATTTATTTGGTCTAGAATATCTTGTTTAGTTTGTTCTAATCTTTCATTTATTGTTTTAACTTCATTTAATTCTTGCATAAGATTATTAACAATACATTCAGCTTGTTTAGCGTATGGACTAGCAGATGATACTGTTGCTTTATGAAGATGATCCTCTGCAATTAATTCACATTCAGAAACATTAATAGTAACAGCCATTCCTTTATATTTAGACTCAACCCATTCAATTAATTTCTTTGTTTTCTCAGTTGGTTCTTTCTTTTCAACTTCTTTTCTTGGTGTTGAAGGTATTTTGGGACTTTTTCCTTGAATTTTATTTGTTAATTCAAGTTCTTTTTGTTGAATGACTTGTTCTAATTTAACTCCAAATAAATTGTTTAATAAGACTTGAACATTAAATAATGTTAACTCAATAGACATTATTCTTTCAGTTTTTGGTTGGGTTTTATCATATTTCCAAATAAATGAAACACTTGGGTCTTCTTCAGTTGATATCCACTCTGAATTTAATTTAGGTGATACTCCATTAAACGGTGATAAAATAGTTTCTAATTGTTCAGTAATAACACTTTCAAGGAATAGTCCAATACTTCTAAAATGTTTATCTAATCCAAAACAAAGTTGTAATCCTTTTACCTTCATTTTTGAATAATATCCTTCTTCTCCTCCTTTTTCTTTCCTTTGAACAATAGAAGTAACAGGAACACAAACAACACCATCATCTAATACAATTTCTAATCCTATAGCAGGAATTTCAGTTGACCTAAAAGCAGGAATGAAAGATTGGTCAACAAAATTTATTGCAGATGTAGTAATATCATCAGCACTTTCTTTAACCGTACTTGTGATTTTATTACCAAATGTGCTAATTTCTCCACCCATTTTGCTTTGAACATATTCTTTAATTTGTTGAACATATTCATAAATATTCCTAAATGATTTATGACGTAAGTCAAAATGAATTTGTTTAAAATATAATTGACTCATAACCAATGCAGGAACACTATCACTTTCATCAAATTTAACTTGCATTTTAAAGTCTGCTCTTGTAGGTGGAAAAAGATATGAAGTTTTTTCTTTATCACTTAGATGAATAGCAAACGTTCCCATAACAATACCTAAATTGATTTCTTTTGGTGTTTTAATTCTTTTAATGTCTAATTGATGTTTAAGTTTTTTTGAAATATCTTTATCAACAGTTAATTCATTCCATAAAGGTTGATTTGTTATTTTTACATTATCTAATTCCATTATAAATGTTCCTTCATTATTAGGAAATGGTCCTTCAAACCTACAACCATTTAATTTAAAGTCTATGTCTATTCTTTTTAATAAATCAAGTGCACATCCAAGTCCAAGAATATCAAGTGCTTGATTCCATTTATTTTTAGCATCTTCAAGAGTTTGCTCAATTCGTTCTTTCATACTAAGCATACTTACATCTAATTCAGATAATTTATCAATAACTGTTACTTTTAAAAATTCAATCAAATTCTTTAACATCTCAAATTCCATTGTAATTCCTACAAAATTTAATTCTCCTTTCATTTTTGTATTAATTAATACATTTCTTTCCCATGTAGTTGTAAGTTCGTTTGATAAAACAACATCTCCTTCTCTTTCAGGTAATGCCCAAACTAACCTTTTCATATTTCCATGACTGTTATACATTCCTTCAATAGTTCCTATAGAAAACCCATATAATCCTTTTTTAATTCTTCCTCCAAATGCAGGAACAAAAGTCATTGAAATATCACCAATAATCCAATAAATTCCTTCATCTGTATCTTCATTTTGTAATGATAATTTTAAAAATTCTAATATAAACTTAAACATTGTTCTTGGTTCTCCTTTTTTCTCTATCTTTTGTAATTTTTTCTCTTGCTTTTTTTCCATCTTTTCTAATTTTTTCATTGCTTTAATGTCTCCTCCATCAACACATTCAACAGATAACATAGATGATCCTTTCTTAAATGAATAAGCTGATGTTACTGGTGACACAGACAATGATGAACCTAATGATGAACTTGGAATTTTACTCTTTGATTTAGGAGGTACTATTGGCATAGGCTTTGCTGTTGTTTTTTGAATAGACAATGTTGATGGTGTAGAAGATGTTAATTCATTATCAATTCTATTTATATTTAATGGTGGAGTAGATGAACGAGAAGTACAAGTAGAATTATTTGTTGAAGGATTCAACGAATTGTTATGAGTTAATGTTTCATCAACATCAGCGTTAACAACATCTAAAATAGCACTTTCAGTTGCAATAGAAAAGAATGTTCTAAAGTAATTAATCAAATTAATGTAATCATCCATAGAGAGATTTAAGGATATTTTAGTTAATTCAATAATACAAGAAGTATCTAATAATTTATAAGATTCAGCTTCTCTTTGAGTAGTATATTTTCCAATAACTTCCATTCCATGACATAACGTAACAACTCTATTTCCTGTTGTAAGAGTAAGACTTAAACTATTAACTTGTAAGAATCTATAAGAATAGATAATATTGTCAATAGGAATTTCATTTTCTATTTTATTTATTTTATTAAACTGTTGATCAGCAAAATATGTTTCACCATCTTGAATAACAAGATTTAATATAGATGGTCCAATTTTTAATGATAACTTAAAATTTGAAATTTCAACTAAAATAGTGTCTAATAACTCCCTTGATTTCTTCTTCTTAGGTTTTTTTGGTTTTTCCTTTTTATTCTTTACTTGTTCTTTTCGAATTAATTCTGGTGTTAAGACTATATCATGTGCATCCACAATAACTTCTCCAAGTCTTAAGATAATAGGTTTTGAATATAAGTGTGTCCATGGTACAATAACATCAATAGAACTACATGTTGCAGTAGTAACTTCAATTTGAGATGGTAGCAATACCATTTCTCTAAATACATCTTTAATAAATCCAATATCATGAAGAGTAACTGTTCCTTGTGATGGTGTAATATCAACATCATTCCCAGTTCCCCAATCACTACAACTCTCAATAAATGTTTTGAGGAATTTTTTAAGAATTTTTGATGCAACTAAATCCATTATTCTTTAGATATTTTTTAAGTTCTTTCATCTTTTTTTTTGATTTGTTTTGAACAATTTCATTTAGTTTACTTTTTGCTTTAAAAAAAAAAAATAAGAAGAAACATTATTTTTATAAGAAAAGAATAATTTTAGTTCAATTGAAAAATAGTATTAATTAAAAGTAATAGCAACTTATAGAAGTACCTGTTGTATACCTTGGAAATTAGGTAATTGTCCTTGTTCTAATAAAAATAGTGTGAATGAACCAATTGTGTCAGTAATTTTTTCTAATTCATTAAATGAAATATTGTAAAAATTACACATTTTTTTAATATTACGAAGTACATCTTCAAAAATATTATCTTCTAGAAACTTGAAAACATCTTGTTGGTTAATACAATATAATAAAAGAGATGTACCAAGAATTGGAACTGAAGTATTAAGGAATTCTGATGAGATTAATGTAGCATAAACATAAGGAAAAATTATTGTTGAGTTAAATGATGATGGTAAAACAATATCAAATAAATTTAATAATTGAATAAAAAAAGAATAAGTGGTAACGTAAGTTGTTTTGAAATAAAGAGTATCTAATACTGTTAATTCAAAGTCATATACTTCTTGTTCTGACCACATTAATCTAGAATTACACATATATAAAATTTGATTATTATATCTATCCATTTTTGATGCAATATCATAAGCAACATATCCAAGTAATTGTAATGACTCTCTGTTTAGTCAATATTACTGATATTGTTTAAAATAAATAAAATACCAAACACTGCAAAATTTGGTGTTACAGCTAAAAAATGATCAAAAATCGCTACAACTTGGTCAATGACAAAATCTGTTTCATGACAATTTTCTTCCATGAGCATTTGAATGACTTTAGCTCTCATGGAACCATTTACCGTCCTTCCTTTTTCTGCATAAAAATTAGACATAAATTCTCTTTTAGAGTTTATGACAAGATACAAATATTTTTCTTTATCAATACTAAAATCACAATCATCGTCACTAAATATCTCATTGTCTTCATTTAACCCATTGCCTTGATAATATTGACTTAACCCACAGTCGACTAAATTCGCTAAATCACTCTTAAAACTTGACATTTCACTTGAAATATATTCTTGGCAACGTGTACAAATTTTACTAGGACTTATTTCATTAGGAAGAGTGACAACATAATGAGACTTTTCATCAACTTTAACAGGGTCATTTCTGTTTATTCCTGCAGGAACAAATTCAATACTACCTCTAGGTTTTTCTCTTAGTTGATTAGGTTGTTTTAAAGATTGTTCATCTTCATTCATAAGTTTCAATAAATGATTATTTTTAAGTTCGTTCAAATCCTTTATTTTGAAATGAAGGGTAATTTCAAGATTTGATTGGTTGTTATTAGAAGTCGTGAATTTTTAGTTTAATTTCTTTTTATTTATCGAAAATAAAATGTCATTAGATAAAATGAACTAAAAAAAATAGAAAAAGAACTATACAGTCAGAGTAATTCATCAAACTTATTATGGAACAACACGAATGGTGGCAAAGTGAAGAATGGGAAGATGAGAAAGACAAACAGTGTATTAATAGAATACACCAAAGTATTACAAGTAGAAAAGAATTGTCATTTAATTTTATTGAAAGTTTGTAAATCAAAGTCATAATAATATCAAAATATCAAATAAAGTATTGACTATACAGCATTATATTATACTCATGGTATTCATTCAACAATACAAAAATATATTCATTGTATTCCAACTCAAGAAATATATTACTGGAGTATTATTCTTATTAAATTATTAATGTTTATTTTAAAGAATAAAAAAAAAGACTATATGAAAGAAATTCGATTGTTTTGGGTATCTGGACAACCAATTCCACAATTTATAATTGATGTCTGTAATATTAATAGAATAGATACTTTCGAAATATGTAGACATGAATTACTTACTAAAGTTATTGAACTTCATAAAGAAACAAAAGAACAAATTCAACCATTCTTTATTATCGATGAAAATATTGGAATGAACAATGAAATAGAAAATATTATGAATACCTATCCATCTTTATATCTTTCACATATTTATTGTATTGATGATACTAATAATTATATTACTGTTAAATGTGAAAAATTAATTAAAGAATTAGATCAAATAGAAATGTGTAATAACCCTATTAGAATGATTATTATTGATTTTATTCTAAGTATTGATGGAAGTGGTAATATTCCAATTGAAATAGATTATTCAAAACAAAATGATGTTATTGAATGGAAAGATAATATCTTTGAAAAAAGTGTTGATCATATTGAGAATGCTCTTATTTACTATACTGGTAATCCTATTGAAATTAGTTGTACATATAATGGTACTACTTATCCAATTAAAATAACTAATCCATTAATTGTAAAAGATATTATTGAACCAATTAATCCACACTTTGTTGGTGAATATATGTTATCAGTATTGTTTGTTATTAAATTATTATAAAACACAAAAAAATATTCATTATTCATAGAGGAGGAAGTACTATACTTATTAGAATTAATTCTGGAGAATTAAAAAGAAAAGAATTTATTTATGAAAAAGAAATGAAAGCTGGAGGTGTTCAAACAATTATAATGAAATGTTTTGATTGTTTTGATAATATTACTTCAATTGGACTTCTTCAAATGAAATTAACTCATCACTCAAAAGAAATTTTTATTGAAGTAGAACAAAGTAAAATAGGATATATTAGTTGTACACCAGTATTATATGACAGTGGTGAATATCAAATATCTATACTTAATGATGCAAATGAACAAATAGAACAAATTACATTTACTGTTCTTCCTCTTGAAATAGATGATTCACTAACTCAAGTTAGTGATAATTCTAATACCCAAGTTCAAAACATTTGTCTTATAGAAGAAGGTGTAAATACTTCATTCCAACTTCATTTCTTTGACCAATTTCATAATCCTATGGATGCTCCAAAAGACTTAGTTTGTTTGAGTAATATTAATGATATTCAATGTCATAATAATGAAATACAAATAAAAGACCCTTCATTAGGTGAATATACTTTAGATGTTCAATATACCTCACCTCCACATAGTGTATGTGGATTTCCAAAAAAACTTATTGTTATTGAAAAACAAAATAACCTTTCTTTTCAATGGCAAATACCAAAACAAGTCATTCTTGGTCAATTACTTATTATTAAATGTATAACATTATTAAAACGAATTGACTTGATTAGTGCAACAGTTACAATTAATGATCATCCAATGAAGTCAATGATAATTCAAACGTCAGAAGGATTTGATATTCATAGTTGGTGTATTCAATTTGGAAATGGAAATATAAAATTACATTATGGATCTATAGAAAAAGAAGATTCTTTTAAAGTAATTAAAGGAGAAGAAGGAGATGAAATAAATTTTTATTTGATAGAATGAAATATAAAGAACTTAAATTATTCATTAAAAAGCAAAATTTTTTATTGTTTATAAAAATTTCCATATTTTTTTTTTGGAATACAAAGAAAAATAAACTAAAAAATGATTTCAAATGTCATCCCAAGTAAAAGGTGACAGTTTAAAAATTATTAGAAATGTATTTTCTAAAGTTAATGCTATTAAAAGTGATACAATCACTGCTTCTATTAGAGGAGAAAATGATTCTATTCAAGAATTTAGAATTGATATTATATTAAATCATATTTTATTTACAGGAACATTAGGCGTATTATCATCAAGTTTAAGTACACCTAATTCTTGTAATAGTCCATTTATTGGAATGAAACCACATAAAAGTGATATAGTACTATTAGAAAAAGCTCAAATATTTGCAGTTCCATTAATTTCATCAATGAACTATAACGTTGTTGAAAGTACTATTGCTATAAGTGGAATATATGGTATTCCTATTATTACTATGGATAACACAAATACTCCTCATCTTAAAGTTGCAGAAAAATTAGTTATTACAAGAGCATCAAATGAATTTATTCAAAAAACTACGATTATATTAGATAATATTAATAAATTTGAACAACCAATTCTTTCTATTCCATATATTCCTTTATTCGGTCAACCTTTAAAAAATGTTATGTTATGTCATAGACCTTTAGATAACCTTCAAGTCCCTTATTTTGTTTTTACTGCTTCAAGATATCTTGAAAATTGTGCTACAAATGAAGTTGGAATATTTAGACTATCTGGAGATGCAAAAGAAATGAAAATAATTAGAAAAAGTATTGAAGAAGGTGTTGAAGTTGATTGGACTCAATATAATATTCATAGTATTACTAATATCATTAAACAATTCTTTAGAGAAATGCCTGATGGATTAGTTAATTCCATTGATATGAATATACTTATAAAAAGTATTGAAAATGACTCTAATGAAACAGACGCATTAATTCATTTAAAAGAAGCTTTAAATCAAATATATAAACCTTCCCATGATATATTAGATGTTTGTTTTTTATAATTTTTATTTTTAATTCTCTGTATTCTCATTATGTGGTAGATCATTAGCCATCTCGTTAATAGAATTCTTTTTTGTCAAGAAATTACTCTAATGAACGAAAAAAATTTATTAATTTGTTTATCTCCTTCTTTGAGAATTCAAGCAAAAGTTTTATCATTGATATTATTTCATCATGATAATTTGTTTGATAAATTTACTACAAAATATTCACTTAGATAATTCTTTATATTCTTCATTCCCTTAATAGAAATGTTTATTATTTCATTCAATCTTGTTTTTCTATTTTGTTTTATGTTATATAATTTCAAAAAATCTCCTTTTTTGAAATTCATCAAAAACTCAAATCTTAATTGTGATATTTTTCTCTTTTTTTTTTTTGATAATATTCTTCTGATTGGTGGATCTTTAATATTATTTTTTTACTAAATAATATTAGTTCTATCAATTTTACTATATTAATTATTTATTATAATAGAATGAAAGCAAAACCATAAAAATCAACTTCAAACAACAAAGGGATTTAAAAAGAAATTTAAAAATCTTGTTATTATTATTATGATTAATTGGTTGTTTTTCAACATTCTCTTTGTGGGAATTTATGCACAAACTGATGATGGCTGTGCACAAAAAATATCAGATAATCACTGTATCTCATGTAAAAACGGTTATTACCTTGAATTGGTTGTAGAATCTGGATCAGCAATTCCAAAACTTATATGTAAGAAGTCAGAACCAATTTCAAATTGTGCTGATTCAGATGGACCTGTATGTGTGAGATGCAACGATGGTTTTTATGTAGATGAAAGTGGTACTTGTAAGTCTTGTAATAATGAAAGTACTAATGAAAATATTAAATGTTTACATTGTAATAGCACTCACTGTTATGAATGTGGTAAAACCAGTGATGGTAAACAACTGTATCTATCTAATGATCAAACAACGTGTATTGATTGCTCACTTGCTGAGAATAATGAGGCTTGTGGAAGATGTGGTAATGGAAAATATTTTGATGTAGATTCAAAGACTTGTCAGAGTTGTTCTGCTAATTGTGAATTGTGTACTGAGAAAAATAATTGTTTCCAATGTACTAACAAATCAATATTAGTCAATGACTCCTCAAAATATTGGTGCGAGCCAATTAAACATTGCAAAGATGACTATCTTAAGGAAGATCATTGTGAACTTTGTGAAGATGGGTATAGAATAGAAAAAGGTGATTGTGTTCCATGTGAAGATAAGAATTGTAAGACATGTTACCAAGAAGATAATTTGTCAGTATGTACAATTTGTAATGAGAATTTCATTGTTCATAAAGGTAAATGTTATGACAAAAAGGATTTACATTGTGCTGAAGGAACATCCACATACGGTTGTTTAGAGTGTGATCCTGGTTACTTCTTTACTGAAGAACTTGATTGTATAGAATGTTCAAAAAGCTGTGGAACTTGTGTTCAAAATGCAAGTCATTGTTTGTCATGTGCTGATGGCTATTATTTCTCAAAGGATAATAGTGAGTGTATCGAAAAAGATGGTGATTGTTCATTGGCTGATCAAGCAGGATGTAAAGAATGTTTTAATGATCTTAGTGAGGAAGGTTTAAAAAAACCTGGATATTTTGTTAGAAAAGGTGAACAAATATGTAGTCAATGTAATAAATATTGTAAACTTTGTGATGGTGAAGAATATAATTGCTCTGCATGTATTAATGATTATGTTCTAGCCAAAAACACAACTTCAAATGACAATGACGATATGTATTATTGTGAACAAAAACCAAGCTCATGTAAACGTGCAGAAATGGGTTATTGTACTGAATGTGAAGATGGGTACTTTATTTATACAAAAGACAACAGTAGTAGTCAGAGTTGTTTAAAATGTGATATTTCTTGTGCCACATGTACTATTGATGATAAAAATACAACGACTGATAATAGTGTCCTAGATGAAGTTACTAGTGATACATCAAATTCAATATGTTTGTCATGTGCTGAGGGATATTATAGACATAATGAGAGTGAAAAGTTATGTAGAGAGCAAAGTGAAATTAATATGACTTGTATAGCTGGTCCTACAGGGTGTGTCACATGTAATGATGGATATTGGATTAATTTAGATGATGAATCAGCATATAATTGTAGTTTATGTCCGTCTGAATGTA
>NW_008575346.1:0-5675 GCF_000257125.1 Entamoeba nuttalli P19
CTATTAACATTTAATTAACTAATTTTTATTTAATTAAAAACATTAACAAAGGCAAATAATAAAAAAATATCTAACCATCATCTTCTTTTCTTAGACAACTCTTTTAATTAAGTTACTAAAATGATTGAATCTTTTTCTAACTAACTTATACTGGCACATAAATACTAGAAAGAAAAAGTCATAAACAACTAAGGTTTAAAGTTAGTAAAGACTTATTAAAATGAGGAATTATTTCAATAAAATAGTTGTGACAATAAACAAATCATTCAGATAAAAGAAGAATAAAAAAGAAAAATAGAAATTGGATGAATAAAAGAAAGAAACGATCAGATGAAAAAAGAATATTCAATAAATTAAGAAGAATAAGAAAGAAAAAAAGTCAAAAAATAAGAAAGAATCACTAAATAAATAAAATTAATTAAACATGATTGAGTTCTATGAACAATTTGGGACATTAGTATTTATTATTACAGCATCATTTATTATTAAAATTATTTGGTTTAGAGGGATTGTGAGAGAAAGTAGTGGATTATTAATGAAAATAATGTTTAATTTAACCTTTCCATTTGTTATATTAAAAGCATTAATTAATACGCACAGTCTAGATATTGAGTCACTAGCAATGTTTATATCAGGATTTATATTTCAAATAAGTATAGGATTAATTTCTTTTATTATTTTTAAGTTTATAATAAAAAATGATATTGCATGGCAAGTTGAATTTGGTGGATGTATTGGACTAAATATTGGACTTTTCTTATTTCCAATATTAGAAACGTTAGACCCTGTTAATGGGATTACACATGCTATTTTATTTAATATTAGTAATGATGTTGCTTGTTATTTAGTGCTTAGACCTTTATTTGCTTTAATTGAAAATAGTAAAGAGGATGATGAAAAACAAAATGAAATAACTGATATTCAAGTTGAATTAAAAGAGTCTCAAATAATAGAAAATGAATTAAAAGGTGATGAACGTAAATCATTGGATAATGATTCCTTTGATATTAAAGGAACTCCAACTTTAGAAAGTTCAATTATTGCTTCTCCAAGTGAAGAATCAATAATGAGAACTTCATTGGATTTATATCCAAATAAACCAACTGATTTTATTAAATATGGACAAAAGAAAACTTTAAGAAATGAAAAACAAAAATGGCATGAAATTATTAAAAAAATTATTATCTCTTTGATTACTTGTGTACCTTTATATGTTATGCCAATTGGCTATTATATTGGTTTAAATAATATTAAATTACCTCGTTTTATTAATAATATTATTATTACAATATCATCAGGAAATACATTAATGGCTTATAACTTATTAGGACTCTTTTTTGAATGGAAAAATTCTTGGCAAACTACTAAACTTGCTCTACAAGCTCTTATTGTTCGTTTAATTGTTGGAATATCTATTGGTGTTGGTTTATATTTTGCATTGTCTTCATATATCACTCAATTAACTAGATTAACAATTACATTATGTTGTGTTTGTCCAGCACCATTACTAAGTATTATTTATAGCGTAGAATATAATGTTACTCGATTAGATGTAAGTGCTGCAATTGTTAGTTTTTCTGTAGTAACGAGTTTCATTACAGTATTTATTCTTACTACTTTATTATCTTCTTATTAGTCATAATTTATTATTAACTAAATTTTGAAGATTTTGATAAGAGAAAAGGAATTAACCAAAACGAAGAATTAATGACGTATAAAACATCACACCTTCATTCTTTTTTCTTCCTTTAAACAATCCTCAATATTATTAAAAGATAATATTTTATAATAAAAATTTACTTCTTCATGAAGTAGAATGTTCTGTGTTGAATCAACAAATGATTCTAAACTCTTTCAATGATAAACAATCTCATTCCATTATTATTGATAATGAAAAGAAAAAAACAGAAAGAAAAGGAAGAAAGTTGTACCGAAAGAAGATGTTATAAAAATATAAATGAACTTATCATAATACTTGTTTAAATAAAAAGGGTAAAAAAAACAATCTAGAAGAAAAAGTCACAATGAGTGAACAACGTGAAAGGGTTATCAATGAAATTATAGACACCGAAATAAGTTATTTAAATTCATTAAGTGAATGTCGTGCTTTTTATTGGGATGATATGCGTCTCAGAAAACCTAATACAATGGTTGTTCCAATGGAAAAAGTTGATGAAATATTTATTGGGTTTGAAGATACCATTGTTGTTTCTCAATATTTTTGTACATTACTTAAAGACTTAAAGAAAGAAAATAAACATTATACAAATATTCAAGATGCATTTATTAAAGCTGCTCCTTTCTTTATTTATATGAGAGAATTTATTGGTAATAATTCTAATGCATTAAAAATTGTAAATGGTTATAAAGATAATAAAAAAGTTGACTGTTATTTCGAACAAATACGACAATGTTTACCTACAAAACCACAATTAGATTTAGGGTCATTATTAATTATGCCAGTACAACGAACACCACGATATGTATTATTATTAAACGAAGTTTTAAAACATACTGATAAAGAAAAGTCTCCTGAAATGTATCAAAGTGTAGAAAAAGCTTATAATATAATGAAAGACGTTGCATCACAAGTAAATGGATATATTCCAGAATTTGATAGAATACAAAAATTACGTATTATAACTGAATATTTAGAACCTTCTTTACGAGAGAATTGGTATTGTAAAGGAAGAAGTGTTATTGAAATGAATAAAGGTGTATTATGTGGATTGGTTTATTCAATAACAACAGATTATATTGTTATTGGAGAAAGAAAAGCAAAAAATACAATTGCACCTGTAAAAACTATATCATTGTTCAAACCTCAAATCCAAAGTACATTAAATTTTGGGATTACTATTACTTCATATGATAATAAAAAAACCATTACATTATCCTTTTCTTCACAAGAAGAAGTTAACCAATTTATTAATAAATTGTCTACTATTATTATTGGTTGTACAGAAGAAATTTACCAAACATTGGGAAAAAAGTGTTGTGTATTTTGCCATAAAGCAAATATTTCAACTAAATGTCCTGTTTGTAATAAAACTGTTTGTGATGAATGTAAAAACGATAAATCATGTTATTCATGTCAATTTGAAAATATAAGAAATGAAATGAATAAAAAATACTTATATGTACCAAAAGACCCAATTGTTATAAAGTCATTTAGTCAATTATCTCAGAGTATGAAAGAAAAGGAGATGATTCAAGACATGTATGCTGAATTAGGTGTTGAACAACCTAAGCCTATATCAAATGAAAAAAGAGTCGATCCATTCACTGCATTTTTACAAGGAGATCAAAAAATAGATACAGAATTCTTTTTAAATTTTACTAAACAGGCTGAAGAAAAAAGAAAGAAAGAAGAAGAACAGAAAACACTTGAAACAATAAAAAGTAATACTTCAACAGGAAGTTATACTGCTGTTTCTGATAATATCCCTCCTAACACACAAGAAACTACATCAAATCAACAGTGTACTAGTCAAAATATTATGAATATACATCAATTACCACATCAACAAATCACTGGACAACCACTCCAACAACCTCAACAACAATACCAAGTAAATTATCCTCCTAATACTCAAACTTACCAACAACAAGTTCAACAACCATATTTCCAACAAGTACCCCAACAGCAATATTACCAACAACAATATCAACAACCACCTCAACAACAACAATATCAACAACCCATCCAACAACAACAATATTATCAACCCATCCAACAATCTCAACAACAATATCAAATGGGATATGACTCTACTACTCAAACATATCCACCACCTCAGCAACAATATTACCAACAATATCAAGGATATGACACAAATTCTCAGATGTACCAACAAATGGGATACCCAAATTATCCACAACCAAATTATGGTTATTCACCTTATGGATATTAATTTATTGATAAAACTTTTAACATTTTATTATTTGGTCTTTAGACTTCCTAACTCACCGTTGTTTCAGATAAAGAAATCTTGGAAACACAATCACTGACTCTCTAAAACGTCCTTTCTCATTTTCGTTTTTCTTCTACTAACTATCTTTTCATTTTGATTGGTGAATATCGATAGGGGTATTAAGTTGTATTGTTTGTGAAACAATTACTTGTATTTATAGAACTTTTTGAAGGGAATATCTAATTTTTGAAAGGGAAGAACTCAAAAAAGGCTGTACAGCTTCAAATCTTAGAAAAAATGGTTAAAAAAAGATTATCAGTTGTTTGGACATCAAAGAGAGATCTTTCTACTTTCCTAAAATTCTCAAACCCCCGAAAAAAAATCTAATAGTTCCGAAGAATAACGAAGGAAAGAGTTGTTTGATGAATAGGAAAAATGAAAAAGAAAAATATAAAAAAAGAGGATTTTGAATTCGTTAAAAAAAGATATAAGATATAAATAGAACATAGAAATATAAAAAGAACATAAAAAGTCATCTACAAATGAAAATACTAAAACAAGAAGAAGACATGAAAACATATGAAGGTAGTTTAATTAAAGAAAGTAGAAGTGAAAGTCCATTATTCTTTAGAACAAAAAATGAGTATAAAGATTTTTATGTTATTCAACAAGGAATTTTACTTTCATTTTTAAATAGTTATTGTTTAATTAAAATTAAAAAACAAAAGAAACAAGCACTTGTTACTTCAGCTTATCCTATTGTTACTCAATTAGATTTTGGTAATGAAGAAATTGATGTTCAAGAATTAGCTGATTCTATTTGTAGACCAATTTATGAAGATGAATGTAAATTAGTTAATAAGAAACAAACTGCAATGAGAAGATTTGAAAAGAATAAAAAAGTATTTGTTCAACATCTTCTTATTGATATGTTAACTGAAAAAGGTTTTTATTTTGAATCAAAATTAGCTAGAAAAACTAATAAAACATTCAGACTTGAACGAATTGAAAAAATTTATTATGGAGGTCGTTTAATTATGAATTTTAATGATTTCTTAGAAAGAGGATATGCTGTTAATTCATATCTTAATTCTCAATTTAAAGATAGTTCTTCTGCTATCATTCCAAAACAATCAAAAAGTCTTAGTGATCTTATTTTAAAAGAAAATCTTTATAGCCAACCAATTTTTAATTAGAATGTTTTTATTTTCTTCTTGTTTTTATTTATGTAATATTAACTGAATGATTGTCAATATCTTTGAACGTATTGTTGTTATTTCTTATCAATTCTTTTCTTTTTATGTACTTTCCTCATTTTTAAAAAAATCCTTTTCTTTTTTCTTTTAGTATTTCTTATTCTAATTATTTCTATTATTTTTTATTATCATTCAAAATAATCACTATAAATAGTTCTTGTTATTATTTTCTTTTCTTTAATCACCATTTTCTTTTTTTTCTTGTAAATAACGATTATTATTGTTAAAAAAAGAGTGTTAAAAGATATATCTACAATTGGATTTTCTTTATATCGAGAAGTAACTCATTCAATATCTTCAATATACTCTATTTCTATCACAGAGTTTATTTCCAATACATTCACATTAAAGAATACTATTGTTAATTAAGATTCAAAAAAATTAATGATTTTCTTACTCTCTTTAGACTTTTCATGGTTTACATTCTTTTTTTGGTGTTTTAGTCTCAGTGTCAATATATTCTATTATACTTTAATTGTTTATATGATGATAATCATATTACTAT
>NW_008575347.1:0-4980 GCF_000257125.1 Entamoeba nuttalli P19
AGCAGAACTTATTGCAATGCAAAAAGCTGGTAATCTTCCAAAACAATACACCGAAAAAGAAAAAATAGTAGCAGGAACAGATATGTCAAATGGAAGTGCTAAAACACAACAAGTTGAAACAACACCAACACAAACAACAACAGAAAAGAAACCAACATTAGCAGAATTACTTGCAATGCAAAAAGCAGGAACATTACCAAATGAATTCCAAAAACAAAAAGCACCAGTTGAAGAAGTAGTTAAAAGAGAAAGTTTTATTCATAGAGAAATTAGTGAAATTGAAGAAGAAGTATCAAAATATGGAGATGGAAGAGAAGCACAAATTAAAGAAGAAAATTTATATTACTCTGAACGAGAATTAACAGTATTACAAAACATGTTTGAATTCTTTATGAAGAAAGCACCAAACATATTAAGTACAATGTTTTCTAATAGAGATAAAGCAGAAGAATTAGCAGATGCAGTATTAAATTTAACATATAGTAAAAGACTTGCATTAGATTTTGTATCACAAATGTTAAAAGAAGAATTTGAAACACATACCGATTCACATTCATTATTTAGAGAAAATACAAGTGCAACAAGAGTTGCTAAAAGTTTTTTAGCAAAAGTAGGAAGAAAATATTTATTAGATATTTACAAACCATTTGTACAAGAAATTATTCATAGTGATATTTCATTTGAAATTGATGATCATAGAGAAACAGATAAAGAAAAATTAGAAATAAATAAACAAAATTTATTTAAAGCATGTAGAAAACTTTTTGATTTAGTTATTGATTCATTTGATTTATTACCTCCTGGAGTTAAATTATTAGCAAGAATATTTAATGAATATGCAGCACAATTTTTTGGAGAATTATCAGATGATGCAAGAAATAGTTTAACTGGATCATTTATTATGTTAAGATATATTAATCCTGCAATATTTTCACCAGAAAAATATGGTATTGTTGATGATCCAAAAGAAATTTCAATGAGTGGAAGAAGAAATCTTATTTTATTATCAAAGGTTCTTCAAAACTTATCAAATGGAGTTAAATTTATTCAAGAAAAAGAACCATTTATGTTACCATTAAATGTTATTCTTGATGAATATTTAGATAAATTTAAAAGATATTTTAGAAGAATTGTTAATGTTGCTAAAAACTTCCCATTTGTTCTTGTTGTAGAAGAAACTGCTATTACTGATATGAAACCAATTGCCTTAATCCATAAAGAATTATGTGAACGTGCAGATGAAATTATTGGAACATCATCAATTGAAATAAGTGAAGAATTTTGTAAATATATGGTGTCATTAGGAAAATATAGTGATAAAACACACTCATTTGGTGAATTTAAAGAAGAAATTCAAATTAAATTAAAAGAATTTCTTATTAAAAATAAGCATGAAGCTGTTTATATTTCTAGTTTTAGTTGTGAAATTAATGGAAATAAAATTGATGGAATTTTAGTTGTTACATTACATCATATTGTTATTCTTGACCAATCATTTAATGTTGTAAAAGAAATTCATGTATTTGATATTCAAAATGTTACAAGTGCAAATAAAATGGGAATGAGTTTCAAATTAAAAGATGGAACATCACTTGTTGGTGAAACAATTCATCCAGACCAAATTATTATTGCTATGTTACGTTCATTTAAATCAAGTTTTGCTGATGGAGTTTATGGGTTTGTTGTTGACGTTCCTTCACATAGATCAGCTGCTTTTAAAAATGTATTTTCACTTCAAACATTTAATACCTGTGGAGGATTTAGTGGAATTTATAATGCATTCTGTACATACAAGAAAGTTCCTATTAATGAAAGTGTTCAAGCATTTATTGAAGGTACTAAAGAAGGTCTTGAAGGAGCAAAAGAATTAAATTGTTTAATGTTTAATACTA
The DNA here is from genome assembly GCF_000257125.1 of Entamoeba nuttalli P19. Classification (NCBI taxonomy): domain Eukaryota; phylum Evosea; order Mastigamoebida; family Endamoebidae; genus Entamoeba; species Entamoeba nuttalli. Next base: position 1,893 of record NW_008575347.1, read on the forward strand.
CTGATCCAAACAATAAAAATGATGCAATGTCTCCAACAGAATTCCAACCAGTTTTAAGTGCATTAAGAACAAATAAATATTTCACTAAATTAAATATAGAAAGTACATCATTAGTTGGATGTGAAGAAGAATTAAAAAAAGTCTTAGAAGATAATGAAACATTAGAATGTATTAGATTAAATGATGTTGGAATTAAAGAATGGGATACAATTTTATGTGCTTATATTGAAAAGAATAAATCACATAATATCAAAGAAATAGATCTTGGAAATAATAAATTAGAAAGTAAAGCTTTAGCATCATTAGCTCAAATTATAGTTAAATATCAAATTAATAAAATCAATTTAAATCATTGTATTTCTAATGATAAAAGTATTTCATCTTTCTTTGAAGGATTTCAAGAATGTCTTGAAAAGAAAATTCATTTACCTTTAACATCATTAAAGTTAGAAGGAGCAAAAATGGGTAATGAATCACTTGATTTTATGACTAATCAATTTGCTAAAATCTTCCCTAATTTGATGGAATTAAATTTAAGTAATTTAGATGTTAAGAATAGTGGAGAAGTAGTAAATGTTTTAAAAGGATTAAATTTCCTTGTTCAAGTAGATTTGTCTGGAATTTCAATTGGAAAGAAAACAGAAACTGGGTTAGCAAAAATTATATCAACACTAAATAATTTAAAAGAATTACGTCTAAGAAATTGTTCAATTCCTGCAACTGTTTTAAAAGAAGTAATTGAAAATTTAAAATCATCAGAAGTTATTCTTGATTTACAAGGAATGCAATTTGATGATGAAGGAATTAATTCATTAGCTGAATCAATAAAAATAAATAAAAATATTATCTCCTTTGATATTAGTCAAACAAATGTTAAAGATAAAGGACTTAGCAAAATTCTTGATGCATTAGTTGAAAACACTGTTATTGAAACATTAAATATTAGTAAAACAATTAATGGAGATGATACAGAGGGATTAATGGCAGCATTATTAAAATATTTAAAAAAGGCAACTTCATTAAAAAATTTAATCTTAGAAGGAGGAAATAAAACTGACCAACAACTAGGACTAAACATGATTCCAGTATTAAATTCATTAGTTAAGAATGAACATATAGTTTCATTAGATATACAATCACAAGGAATGGGAAATAAAGGTGCATTTGCATTAGCAAATCTTCTTAAAATTACAAAAACATTACAAACATTAAAATGGGATCAAAATGAAATTGGTATTTTTGGGTTAAGAGCTGTTGTAGATTCAATGAGAGTAAATACATCTGTTAAAGAATTACAATTACCTATTTTAGATTGTCGTGCATTAAGAGTACAAGGAAAATTTAATGATGGTAATAAAATTATTGGTGAATTGGTTAAGTCTGTTCAAAAGAAAGGGTTATAATTTTTGAATATTTTTTGGTATATTTAATTTTTTCTTTAGTTGTTTCTTTCTTTGAAATTAAATGTTTTATAACTTACTAACATCCTCTTTATAATCTTTTATTTAATGTAAATAGATGAACCAATTAGACAAAAACTATTCAATATAAGACTTTGAGTACCTCCATCTACTTGTTATTTTTATGGAGGTGAACATGCCATATCATCTTTTTGTCTTAGCATATGCATTAATACATCTTCTCCTAATGAACTGTTCTATAAAAATAAGTAATTTATAATTTCAATTATCAAAAAAAAATATATGTAATTTTCTTTAAACAAACATCACGTGGAATTTCTTGTGGTTTTGTTATACTTATTGGTTTTTCACATTCATCTTCTTCAACCATTTCACTCGTATGATCTATTTTATTATTTTCTTTAGGCATTTCAATATTTATTTTTTCAAAATATGTTGTTTTAATATCTTGATAACATTCTTTAGTTGAGTCTGTGAGATATTCCCCTTCATAAATCTGTTTTGATTTGTTCATTTTTTGAGCGGTGCAATTATAAATTTCAAATTCTTTATCTGTTTTAGAAATTCTTAAAATCAAAAAACACAAAAGAGTTAATGATATGTTTTAGTAATTGAGTCAAACAATGCTTTAACATATTTATTCCACTCTTTAATTCCAATATGATGATTATACAATTCTTGCATTATTTCATCTTCATTTTTATTAACTTTTACACCATACATATTTTCATACATTTGAAGTAATGTTATAACATAATCTTTTTGAGCATTTGGATCTTCTAATAAAACCCATTTATAATCTTCTTGTTCAGCTTTCTCAATTTCTAATGTTTCAACTTGGACTTTGTCATTTTCTATTTGACATTTAAGCCTTTCTATTGTTTCTTTTAATTCTTTTACCTTTTCTTCTGAACGTTGTTTTATTAATTTGTCTTCTTTCATTGCTTCTATCTGACTTTTGATGATGTTTTTCTGTGAATTAAGTTCCTTTATTTCTTTCTCTTTCTTTTCTCCTTCTTGTTCCAACTCCTCTTTCCGTCTTTTTCTTTCCTTCACTTCCTCTTTTATTTCTTTAATTTCTTTTTCCATCATTTGATTTCTTGTTGAAACCTTTTCATTCTCTTTTTTTATTTTCTCATACATTGTCTTAGTTTCTCTTATTTTCTCAATAAGATATTCCTCTGTGTTTGTCAGTATTTTAATTCTTTCCATCCTTTCTTTTTCTTGTTCCTCATTTTCTCTCTTCATCCCTTCTATTATTTCATTTTCTTGGTAAATCTTTTTCTTTACTTCATGTTGTGCTTGTAAAATAAATTGTTCCATTTCTTCTTCATTGTTAGTTTCAAGCATCTTGAGTATCTCTTCCACCTTTTTCATTAATTCTTCATTGTCTCTTTCTGTTTTATGTTTCCTTTCTTCATCTTCTGTGCATTGTTTTTCCATCCTTTCAATCTCATCGTCTAATTGTTTACTTTCATTCCTTAGTTTTTGTATTTCTTTTTCTTTTACTGCTATGACGCTATCTTCCATTTCTATTTCGACTTTTCAGATTTCCTTTATTCCAAAAAAACTCTTATTCTTAGTATAACTAACTCTTGTTTTTATTCGTGTGGCAATTCTTTGTCGTTGTCTTCTTCTCATGAACTTTAATTCCCTTCCTTGGTTTT
>NW_008575348.1:0-3352 GCF_000257125.1 Entamoeba nuttalli P19
TATCTAATTAAATAGTTTAATTATTTATTTTACTGAAATTACTTTAGATTCACATGGAGAGAAACTCTAAACAAGAAAATGAGAATAGTTTACAAACAATTAATTTTCTGTTGTTTATTCAATTTTTCCATTGAAAATATAAAAATAGGGGATGTTATATTTATTTTATTATTTTCTTTTTTTAATGAATTGTAACCTTTTTATGTTTTGTATTGTTAAAATCCTTTTTGACACAAAACTAAACAACAAAGAGAATCATAACCAATTAGAAAAAAAGAAAGTCATAAATAACTCAGGAGTTAGTATCTTTCTTTTTTTACAACATATTCGAGATTTTATTTGTATTTTGTTAGTTGTAAGTAATTCTGAAAAAAATAGAAGAATTTAGAAAAAATAAGAATAAACGGGTATTAGGAAAATAGAGTTTACTGATAAAAAAATAATTAATTTAGTTATTCATATTTTCGTGTCGTTAGTTATCTATTTTTAAATTACTATTTACAAAATAAAAATAGAAATATTATTGACGTTTTGTTGAAAAAGAATTTTAAACAAGAAAGTTAAACAAATGAATGATATTATACAACCAATATACAATTGAGTTAATAACAACAAGGAAATGGATAAGGAGAATTAGGTTGAATTGTATTAATCCAATCAAACACACGAACATTTCGATCATTATCTGTAATTTCATTAAAGTGTGTAGAACGTATATTCTTTGAAGTTAAAGAAAGTCTTTTAGGTTCATCACAAAAATAAGTACAGACATTTTCACGAGGTAATTTAGGTGTAACAGTATCACGATCAATAACATATTCACATGACCCAGGAATTGATAAAGGAATACGTTGAGAATAATCAGCAAGAGGAAATTGAATATGACTTATAGGAACAACTGGTTTAAATAATGTTGTTTGCATTAGTAAATGAATAATGTTAATTTAAGATGACTTTAAATAATTCATCCTGTTTCTATTTTTATTTTATCACACTTTCTCTTCATTTAGTTCCCAACCCTTTTCCTTTTTCTTTCTTGATTTTGTAAAAAGCAAAACACTTGTTAATGTTTTATTTTCCTTTGATTTTTTATTTTATATTTCTATTTTTTGTTATGATTTTTTTTTACTTTATTAGTTGTTTTTATTTAATGATGTGGACAATTTTCTATTTATATGTAATAAATAGGCAGATTTTTTTCTGACGAAAGAGAAGTTGGCATTAGTTACTCTGACATGTTGTCATCTAAAAAAGAATAAGTGACTATTTCAAGTATTTCCATTTTGAGAGATTTCAAATGGGGTGTGATTTTTAAAGACTTTTTGACTATATAATAAGTATGGAATTTTATTTTTCTTCAACACGGTTTTATTTTTACTTAAACCACTTAATCAGAACAAAATACATAAATTAACTTATCAAGAATTTGTGTTTCAATCTTGAGATTGGAAAAGTATTTTTAATGTTTCTTTTGGAGAAAGACGGTTATCAACATTTGGATTTAATAAACTTCTTTCCATTTTTATAAATAATGAAGGCAATGATAAAGGAAACTCAACTTTTCCTCGTAAGATTGCTTTAACTAATTCTTCTTTTCCCGTTGACTCAAAAGGGTATTGAGATGTAAAACATTTAAATAACAAAATTCCTAATGACCAAACATCAGCAGAAAATGTATAAAGATAATGCCTAAATAATTCAGGTGCTGCGTAATGAAAGTCAATTGTTATATGTTCATCAGCTATTGGTTCATTTACATTAAATGATTGTTCAAAATGAGTTAATTTCAATTCATTGAAATTATTTGGAGTAGTTAAAAGAATCGAATGTAACGTGATGTCACGATGGACGATTTCATTTGAATGGACATAATGTAGTGCTTTTAATAATTGAGTTGAAACAATACAAAATAATTCAATAGGAATATATTGATGAACCTCAATCCATTGTTGTAAATTTCCACCCTCCATCAATTCCATTTCATATCCTGCATAACTTTTTCCAATAAAGTATTGTTGCATATGAATAATGTTTTGATTTTTTAATCTTTGTAAAGTATTGATTTCATGAAGAATTTCTTCTTGTCCATCATATCTATATCTCTTTTCTCTTCTACAAATTTTTACACAAACTTGTTGTAATCCATTTCTATGTTTACATCTATAATATTTTATAATATTATTAGAAGATATTCTTTCTAATATAATATACTGCTGTTTTGAAATAGGCTGGTCAGCTTCAAAAGTTAATAAGTCTTTAGTTAATTGGATGAACCTAACAAAAAATGACATATTCATATGATTTTATCTTTGGTAGGTAGAATTAAAGTTTTATTTCACATTTATTTTTTTTGGGGAGGATGAAGTTTGTATTTTGAATTACTGAATAATATTATTATGACTATTATATTTTATTTATAAAGTTATTCCTCTTTTAATTCAGGCAAATAAGAAAGGAAAAGTATTAACAAAGTTAATTTTAGTTATGAGAGTGAATTATAAAATGTTAAAGAAATTTAGTTGATATAAACTTCGAAAGTAATAATTATAGAAAATGTTATTATATTAATATTGTGTAAATTGAATGATTTTTTTTTGTTTAATAAAAATTTTTAAACAAAAGGAAAAGATTTAATTATTATTTAATTTGAGTGATGTGTTTATTAAATATTTTAAAACAATTTTTAGTTTAATTGTTTGAATTAAAATAATTCATTGTTTGTGTAAAAAAGAAAATCTCATAGTACTTTGTCTTTTTTTTTCGTCTCTAATTGATTTTTTTTAGGTTAAAACAATTTTGTTATTAAATTAACATATTTTATTAAACTGTTATTAGTTTCTTCTCTTCTCCTTATTATTTTAATTGTTTTAGTATTAATTTTTTTTAAAAAAAAGAGATTGTTCACTCAATAAGAATCGATACTTTTAGTACTCACCATTATTATTATAAATGAATTAATGAAAAAAAAAACATTTTTTACTGGATGATGTTGTATAATTTATAATATTAATAATCAATTAACTCAACACTGAATATAAAGATAAATTAAAGCATAATATTTTATTTAAATAGTTAATTTATCAATTTTCATATTAAATTGAAGTAGAAAAGCAAATTATGTGTTATTTAAGAAGTATTACACAAACATACAAAAAGTGTTTTATTTAAAAATAGTAACAGAATAAATAATAAAAAGTATTAAGACACTCTTTAATTTTCTTTATTCAATTCTTTTTTTTTTGATGATAAAAAACAACTCGTTTAAATATGATAATATAAAAAATAATATTTCCTTTATAAATAATTATCATTGTTTAATTATTTAAAAATAAGAATATAATGAATTTTTAAT
>NW_008575349.1:0-1022 GCF_000257125.1 Entamoeba nuttalli P19
AAAAAACAGATAAAGTAAAGTTGTTATAAATTAATAATATGATAAAAATAAAATTGAGATGAATAAAAGGGAAATTGAAAAATAGAAAAGCAAAATAGAATAATAAAAGAAGTATATAAAAGTAATCAAGTAAAGAATAATAACCATATAACATATAATAGAAAAATGAATGAATAAAAGGACGAAGAAATAAACAAAGAAGTGGTAATGAATATAATGAATAGAAAAAAGACAATAATGAAAGGAATGAGAAAGAATAATAGCAAGAAAAGAAAATAAGAGAAAAATAAGATAAAAGAAAATAGGAAAGTAAAGGTATAGAAAAATAAGAAACTGGAATAACAATAAAGAAAATAAAAAGGGAAAGACTTTAAGGAAGAATAATAAGTCAGATAAGAAGAAGATAAGAGAATAATAAATATCTAATAAAAGAAGAAAGAATTAATAGAAAGAATACAGAGAATGGAATAGAGAAAAATAATAAACAATAGATAAAATAAGAAATAATAAAAGAAAGATGGAAAAATACTATAAAGGAAAGAATAACAAGAAATGGGGAAAGAAATAATACAATACAGAATTAAATAAACAAGTAATAATGAAAGATAAGAGATAGTATAAGAGAAAAAGACTATAACTAAAAAGAAAATTCAGAAGTTAAATAAAAAGTAAAGAGTCAAGAAAAAGATAAAATAGATAAAAAGCTAAAATTAGTATATAAAGAGAAATAAAGAAGGAAAAGATTATAGAAGTCACATTACAAACAATAGTATTAATAACAAAGAGAAAGGGGAATTAAGAAACGATGAAACTAAGAACAAAGGGGTAATAATGACAAAAAATAAACATTCAAAGCTCAACTCAATATAACCAAAGAAGTAGGAAGTAAAATAATGAAGAACTAACTCTAAATGAAACAATAAGAATCAATTCAATACAGCAAATAACAAACCCATTAAAACAAACATCTACATAACTTTTCAAAATCTTGAATTCTTATAATTATTTTATTTGTTTATTTT
>NW_008575350.1:0-3846 GCF_000257125.1 Entamoeba nuttalli P19
GCTGGTAAATTGACTACAAAGCTTTGCTAAATTACGTCTTCTATTTTGAATATTTTGGTTTTCTTATTGAAAAACAAAGAAATTTGTTAAATTATAAATTTTAATAAAATTTACTATAAAAATAGAATGAAAGATAAAAAGAAAGAAAAAAAAGAAAAAAAAAGAAAAAAGTTGTTACTCATATCATGGGAAAATTTCACAAATTAGGATGGATCCAGCATGAAGGTAAACCCATTAATTGTATTGACGTTAATCCAAATAAGACAAAAATAATCACTGGTGGTGGTGATGGATATGTTAAAGTATGGAATGCGTCAGCATTAAGTGATATTTCAAAACAACCAAAACTTTTTTCAAGTATTTTTGTTGATAAAAGTGTTAATTGTTGTAGATATTCATTTGATGGAGAGTTAATAGCTGCAGCAAGTGCAACAGGGAAAGTTGGTATTTTCCGACTTATTCGTGTATCAACTGAACCAATTTATGATGAAAAAGGAAATATCTCATTTGAAGAATATGAGATGGTTGATGGTTTTGATTTTGGTAATGAGGTTATGGATATAAGTTGGTCTCCTAAAGGAGAATATTTGGCTGTTGTGACTTTAAAAGGAAATGTCATCATTTGGACACTCTTTGATGAGGCACATTCAACAACAATGTTAGAGGAAAGTCATCAATGTGCTCAAGGAGTTTCATGGGATCCATTGGGTCAATACATTGCAATTCAATGCTCAGATAATTTTGAGTTATGGAAAGTTAATCCGTATCAAAAAATAAAAGAATTTCCAATAAAGACTTTAGATGTACCGAATCATTGGAGAAGACCTTCATGGAGTGATGATGGTTCAATGGTTGTTGGATATAATACATCAAGAAATCTTCCTTGCTTAATGGTTTTGAAAAGACATTCACTTGACCAAATGATTTTATTAACAGGAAAGGGAAGAGGTAGATGTGCCGTAAGGATATGTTCAAGAGGATATCATCTTTCAGATGAAAAGAAAACTAAAGTTTATAAATTGATCATGGCGGTTGGGGATGATAAAGTTTGTTTTTGGACGACAAAAGGAACTGGTAAAGGACTTGATGAAATTCGTGGAGGGACTATTGGAAAATATGAAGACTGTGTATGGGTTAATAAAATGGCTATTATAGTTGGAACAGAAGGGACTGTAGATGTTATTGAATTGAATGAACAAGAAGGTGAAGGTGAATTACTTACTCCGAGTCAACAAAATACAATACTCTATAAACAAACAGAATTGATCAGAGAAACAAAAAATGATAGAACACAACCTCCACCTGATATTGAAAGTGAATATCCTTTAATAAAACAGACATTACAAATCAAGAAAAGGCAAAATGGAGATCGTATTCTCCTTCAAGTAGAGCCTGGTGGGGTATGTGATGAATTAATCTGTGTTAATGAAAAGTCTAGCATTGTCGAATGGAGAACATTACTTCAAGATAAAATTAAATTTCTTAAAAGTAGTGGAAAAAGAACAGTTATAGTGTTGAGGAATAACAATATTATAATGATAGATAATAGATGTGGTTCTCTTAAAGTTCCTCTTAAGGTTCAAAATGAAGAATTTTATAATTTATTCTTTTCAAAGAAATATGTATGTTTGTTGAAAGGGAAAGACAGAGTTATTATTTTAGATAAACATTTAGAATTTGTTCAAGAAATTAATATATCAAATGTTCTTGAAAAGACTGATAAAAGAAAAATTATAGGATTACAGTACTATGATGAAAGTAATAGTTTATTAATTCAATTTGAAGAAAAAGTTGAGTTTATAATAAGAGAAAGCCATGATGTTATCATGATTCAACAAGGTTTGAAAAATTTAACAGAAGAACAAATGATTTCAGAACTAGAGTGCAGTCTTTTAACATTGCCTATGATATGGAATGAAAACAGGTTTAAAGAAACTATTGAAACATACGTTTCAATAATTCAAAAAAATCTTGACTATAATCGTTTAAGGAACTGTTTAAGAGTTATTGAAAAAATTAAATTAAAAGAAAAAACTAATTTATCATTACTTGAAGAATGGTCAGAAAAAATACAAAAGTCATTGTTGTCATATTCTCAAAATAACTAAATTATTCAATCATTAATAATTTTTTTTTTGATTTTTTTATAATAATTTATTTATAAAAAATACTAAATATTTAAACATGAATGATATTTCAAAGAAAGAATAAAATAAAACTTATAGATCTTCTCTTTTAATCTGCTTATACTAAGAGGTATGAAAGGCATTATTAGTAAGAAACTACTTTCATACTTAAACAAAAAAGGTAACAAAGAAGAGAAACCTTTTGGTATTGAGCTAGACAAAATACCCGATGACTATTTAAAAGATGGCTTTCCTTTCTTTTTTATAGGCATGAGTGAGTATATACTAAACCGTTTGTTTTTTATGTTTATAAAGACTATACTAATTTAATAGACCAATGTATTGGGGTAATAAGAACTCCTGGTGACTATGATTTAGTCTCTAAAATAAAACATAAATTATCAAAAAAGGAGAGCTTTACAAAATTCACTGACGGTCGTGACATAACACATGAATTAACATCAGTACTATTGTCATTTGTTAAAAATTTACCATCTCCATTAATAACAAAAAATGAAATGCTAATATTTTCTAATATCCTTAAGCAAATGAATGAGGGTGATATACAAAGAACTGTTGTTGCCTTTAAATTAGAGTTAAGAAGAATAAACCCGATAAAAAGAAAGTATTTAATCTTTTTTATGAACTTCTTTTATCAAATATCACTTCAACAAGACATAAATCAAATGGGGTGCGGTTTGTTATATTTCTTTATAAAATAATTTATTAACATAAAATAATTATTATAGAAAATATTGCTTCATGTGTTTCTCCATCTTTTTTTGAATGGACAAAGGATGGTTTAGGACTTAATAATATTACTGACAAAAAAAATATCATAACAGAAATGATTAGGTTATACCCTTTAATATTTGATGTTTGTGGTTCTTTTTCAATTACAAAAAAGCTTCAAAAGACTTATCATTATAGGACTTTGAGGGTTTCATTCCAATAATAAGGTCAGACCCTTAATAAAAATTAGCTATAAAAATAAGAATAATGTTAATCAAATAGTATATAAATAATAAAATACGCTTATAATTAACTCAAATTATTTCTTTTTCAAATAAATATTAACCAACGTTACGAATAGAAATTATTTATTATTTTCTTTTTTATTCTATCTTTAATATTTTTTTTACAAAAAAATAGAATACTTTAAGGTATAAAAGTGTTAAATATAATCTAAATTAATGGGTATATTTTACAATTACTTTTTATCAAGAAAAATTCTTTTTAAAAAATAATTTTTGTTGACATATATGAAAAAGAAGTAACAATAATAAGATAACTGTTTAGTAATTTTTTGTCTTATTTTTCTTATAGTTTTAATTATTATTGTTTGTTACTCTTTAAAAAAGCTCTATATAACGTAATTTCATATTTTTGTTCGAAGATGACAAAATAATAGTCTTTGTTTCTCTTTATTTTAACACCTTCAAATTTTTTCATTATAAATTTTGTTCATTGTCAATAAATTTTTGTAGTACTATTTTAATTAAACGTATATTAAAAATTTATTGAATGAACATACCATTGTTGGCAATCATATTATTATTAGTTTTGGAATTAAAGGCTTATTCAACTATCCAGGAAAAAAGGATATTTTATACAATTTATTCAATTATAAAAATAATTAAATTATCTGAGAAATAATATATATTTATTATTTATTATTGATGTTATTCACACAGAAAATGATGAAGAATACCTTAACACT
>NW_008575351.1:0-4265 GCF_000257125.1 Entamoeba nuttalli P19
TTACTCAATAAATGAAGAAGATCCATCGACATCTTTTCCTAATGATGTCATAGTACCAGTTTTCATATAACTTTTTTTTGTTGAGCTCATTTCCATAATAATAACACTTATTGTTTTCTCATTTTTAATAACATTTGGTTTATCAAACTTAAAATGAAGGGTTCTTGTATCATATGGAGGATTTGATACATCACTTTTGGTAGTTAAATACATAACTAATGTACATTCTCCAATAGAATTCATGTTAGGTCCTGGAACAATGTTTGCCCATCCTTCTTCTACTACTTCAATTAATATTTGAATTATTTCTAAAAGATTAAATAACAAACAAGGAGTATTTACTGTTATGTCATGTCCACCTTCTTCTATATTTCCAATTGGTGAATATACAATTTCTATAAAATCAGAGTCATCACTACTAAATGTCCACATAAATTCATATTTTAAAAGTGATGGATTTGTTTTAGTAGTTGGTCTAATTTTAATTTCACAAGTTTTAATTGCTGAAACTTCAGGACATGTTGTTATTTCAGAATAATATAATGTTCTCGACCATTTATAACTTGAAAATTCTTTTAGGATTCTTAATTTAATATCAGAGTTGTCAGCTATCATTCTTATTCTTCTTATGAAATTATTGAATAACAGTTCTTTTTATTTCTTAAAAATTTAATTAAAAATGGAAAAATGAACATGAAGATACTAAACATCCCCATCTCTTTTCTTCTTCAAACATTTCTGCATCTAATCCTTGTTGCAATAATTCATTATCAATTATTCCATCAGAAATCATTGAAAATAATGATGAAACATTCATAGATGATAATGCACTTGTACAAATAAATTTCATGTTATTACTATCAGCAAATGACTTAGCTTGTACAATTGAAACACTATTAAATTATTATTTCTTTCATAAAAAATAATATTATTTTAAAGAAACCTTTCTTGTGAAGTTAAATCAATTTTATTTCCAACAAGATAAAATTGAATTGTTCTTGTTATTGAAATATCTTGTAATTCTTTAAACCATTGTTGTACACTAACAAAGCTTTCTGGATTTGTAATATCATAGACTAAAACACAAACACTAACATTACTAACATATGATGATACAATTGAATGATGTTTCATTGAACTACCAATATCAAGTAATTGAAGTCTAAGACGTAGTTTTTGATTTGTAGTTATGATTTTAGAATGGAAGTCAGTTCCAATAGTAACCTACTTTATTAATATTAAAGAAGTATATTTTCAAATTGAACAAACATTATAATTGTCATAAAATTCATCATACATAAATCTTGATAATAAAGAAGTTTTCCCAACTGTAGCATCACCAATAAAAGCAACTTTCTTTCTAATAAGAGGATCCATAACATCTTTTCAGATGTATTTTTTCGTGATTAAATAATGATTAAATAATGATAAATGAGTATAAGATTTGTATCTGATAAGATTGAAATGAATCTCAAAAAATGAAAAAATTGATTCAAAACTTTATCACAAAAAAGAACTTGAAATATTAAAGATTTATTTTATGTCTTTTTCTCTTCCAAGTTATGTTGATCCAACGAAGTTTGAATTACCAATACGTGTTAATCCATTAAGACCTGATGAAATTAAAAAGATTACAGAAAATGATTATGTTCAATTTTATGAAGAACCAGAACAATGGTTTAACAATAAAATGAAACAAAGATGGTTTAATTATACAGAAACAACACAAATTAAAACAACATTAATAACATGGAATGTAGCAGAAATTAATCCATCAATAGTAAAAGTTGAAGATTTATTTAATGATGCAGATTTATTTGTTATTTGTTTAGAAGAAATAGATATGTCAATAAGTGGGGTTATGACATTTGGACAATCTGAATTATGTTTAAGATGGCAATCATTAATAGAACTTTCTTTACCACCCAAAACATATGAATGTATTTTTTCACAACAACATGGAGGTTTAGCTATGTTTATTTTTATTAAACAAATAATGAAAAATGAAATTAATGATATTTCTGTTTCAACTGTTTCATTAGGTACATTAGGAATGGCAAATAAAGGAGCAATTGGAGTATCTTGTAGAATAGGAGTATGTAGAGTTTTATTTGTAGGAGCACATTTTTCAGCTAATATGGGACCTGATAAATGTGATGAATGTTATACAACTGCAAGAAATCAATTTCAATTTCCAATACCACCAAAGAGTCATGACTATGAAATTTGGCTTGGTGACTTTAATTATAGATTAAATGCAACTGAAGAACAAATTAAAAAATATTTAAATGATCCAATTCAATTAATTACAACAGACCAACTTACTAATTCAGTTACACGTTCAAGTGCATTTGGAGGATTTATTGAAGCACCAATTACATTTCTACCAACATATAAATTTGAAAAAGGAACAAAGAATTATGATTGGAAACGACTTCCAGCATGGTGTGATAGAGTTATGTTTAGAGTATATCAAGCATATCAATTATCAATTCATAAATATGAAAGACTTGAAATATGTTATTCTGATCATCTTCCTGTTAGATGTATTGCAATTATTAAACCAAGAAAAATTAATACTTCATTATTAAAAAAATCATGGGAAGAAGTTCTTGAACTTTCAAATTATATTAGTAATGCACTTGTACCAACATGTGAATTATCAACAAAAAAAGTTCAATTTGGAGAAATAGTTCCATATAAAACTGTTCATTCATCTATTGAAATTACTAATACTGGAAGGATTCCAGCTTCTTTTAATATTATTTATATTTCAACAAAAAAAGGAGAAGAAATTAATCCAATATTTATTGAAACAAATATTATAAAAGGTGATATTCCTATTAAACAAAAAATAAATATTTCAATATCAATTACTATGACTGCAGAAAATATTCATTTAATGAGAAAAATAGGAAATGATTTTATAATGCAAATAATGATTCAAGATGGTGGTGTATTTTTTGTTGAAATTATCTTTAAAATTTCACAAACTTCTTTTGGTTTATCTCCTAAACAACTTCTTCAACACCCAGATCCATTTATTATTTCATCTTCAACTACATCAATTAAAAAAACATTATTACCTAAAGAAATAATATTATTTATTAATGCATTAAATAAACATAAAGAAGATCCTAAAATATTTACTACTCTTCCTACAATTGAACGTTTTGAATTGTATGAATCAGTCTTTCATAGTGTTGATGCAATGGAAGAACTTGATAAATATAATATTTGTGTTTTATCAGAAGCTTTTGTTCTTTATATTCAGGCAATGGGAGGAATATTTACTCCAACAATATTCATTTCTGAAGATAAAGAAGTAACTGATAATATTATTGAACCAGAAAACAATGTATTAGTGCGTGTTATTTGTTCGTTATGTAAAGATATCTCAAAAGTATCTCCTCTTAATCTTACTTTAAATGAAGTACTTTCATATTTTAGTCAGGCATTAGTAAATAGAAAACTTGAAATGAATGAGTTTTCAGAAATAACAAATGAAATAGCTACATATGCACAAAGTGTTCGATCAGTTGAGAAAGAAATGGTAGAAACTAATTAAATGTATTTTGAAGAAGAATTATTATCTTTAAGGTTCTTTAATAATTTCATTTATCATTTTTTCTTTTTTTTTTAAAAGAACTTGAAAAATAGTAATAAATTAATGATTACTACAAATAAATTCATCATTACTTTTGTTAACCATTATCACCATTTAAATACAAATCATATTATGGTTGGAACCAATTCATTTCTTTCTTCTATTTCTATTATTCCTGAATGTCTCTTTCAAAACTCAACGTATGGAATAATTATGGCAATTTTTGATGATCAGACAAAGAATAAATACCAAAGATGGATTTATAATCCACTCCAATACTCTATTAATTACTCCTTATTATCTGTATTGAATCATTACATGGTAAATTCTTTAAACACATTATTTATTAAGAAAACAAAGAAAAATAAAATTGGAATTGAAATCATATCATCTGTATCATCATCAATCATACCTTATTGGAATCAATCAACGACAATGATTGGATGGAATTGTTTTCTTCAAGTTGGTTCTAATATGCTAATAACATTCATAAATTCATTTCTTGATTAATTTGATTATTGAAATTATCTTTTATATTTTTTGTTTTATTAATGACATAATGATAGACTATGCTTTGAATTATGATTGTTTCATTTTTATTGCATAAATCATAAATGAGATTATTGTGAAGTCTTATTCTTTGATAACTTTCAATTAT
>NW_008575352.1:0-13812 GCF_000257125.1 Entamoeba nuttalli P19
TTTTTAATTGATTCTTTTGTTTAAAAGTTGGGTAATGGAGTTTTGGTTAATTGTTGGTTTAATGAAACGTATGTCTAATTACAAAGTAAAATAACTCAAAAGAAATTTGAGCTTTGTGCTTTTTGTTATTAAGTAATTATAAAATATATTTTTTAATTTTTTTGAGTTAAAGCTTTTCGGTGATTATTAGATTATACTGACTTTAATGACAAAAAACACTTAGGTGAATGCCTGACAACATTTCATTGACATTAGTACTTTTTGTTTTTAAATCAATAAGCACTGAAGTATAAACTCATTGCATAGTATGTCTATAAGGCTTATTTTAGTTTGATGTTCGGTGAGTAAAAAAGAATAACAACTCTTTTATCCTTCTTTTTAATGCATTTGTTCAGTTCATTCTTTATTTATTTTGTATTTTTTATTAAACACAAATTACAAGTAATTTATAATTCTGTTAGATGTTACTAAAACAAAAGCATTAACACTTTTTCTATTAAAATGGTATTTCAATGATATAAATGTATTGATTTTCAATATTGATATAACTAACAAAGTATTTATTAAAAATAACCAACTCCTTTTCTGAAATAAAATGATGCAAAATAATTGAGATGAGTTACTAAGTTGATTGAAATGAAATAATTTCTTTTTGACTATCATTCTAGTTTTCAATAACTCTTTCTCTTTTTGCTCAAACAATTTTAAAAAAGATGATGAACAAAAAAAAATTCATAAAATGAAGAAATATAAAATGTAATCAATAATTGTCTTCGTCATAGTCATCTCCTTCTTCGTCATAACCATCATTACTTTCATCATAGTCATCATCATCTTCCTCTTCTTCAAATTGTTGATCAAAAATCAATGGAGGAATAATATTTGAATAGTAGTCATATGAATAAGGAATAATTTTATTCAATAATAACAGTAAACATTCAACATCTTCTAATTGTTTGAAGAAAATACTTGTAACCTGACACTTCCATTGATGAAAAGTAGAGACATTACTTTCTATTATTTCACCAGTACAATCTAGTTCAGCTGATAATTGATAAATTAATTCATTAACCATAGAATTTGGTGCAAAAGTGAATTTAACTTGAATATTAACAACAACATTATCACCGATATCTAATGACTTAACTCCAACAGAATAATTATTGATAATGACTCCTTTCATTTTTTTAAGAATCATTTCATCAATTGACTTTTTTGAACAATAATCAAGGATTCCTGAATTCTTAAAAACAAGGTAATAAAATTCGTTAACACTTACTTCACCTAAACAACTTTCTTTTACTAGTTTTGATGATTCTTGCCATAAAGCATAAGTTTGTTGTAAACCAACTTCATAATCGATGTCAGTTTGAATATTTTCAAGTGCGTCACAAGCTTTTTGTACTTTTCCTACATTTCCAATTAAACTAAAATAATCGTCCATTGTTTTAATTTGAGCAACTCTTATTCTCTTCATATCTTATCAAATGAAATGAAAAGACTTTTTTTCTTTCCTTAAATAGTTATATTTTTATTATTATTTTTATTATTATTAAAATCATTTTTTTTCATAGAACTTATTAACTCAGTGTTTGATGTTTTGGGGTGTTATTATTGAGCCAAATGGATCATTTGAATCAATGTGTGAAGATATTCTTCACATCACTCATGTTTGTGTTCAAGAAGAATTAAAAGATGAAAAGATGCATCGTGCGTTCATTAAAATAGATAATGAAGAAGTGTGTATTGCAAGTATTACTGGAAATAATCTTAATTATCCTGTTTCAGTAATTGTCGAACCAGAACACTCTTTCACATTACTTAATAAAACACAAAATGTTCTGTATATTTCAGGATATACAATAGCACAAAATAAACTATCTCCAGAGATGGAAGATAGTTTGGTAATTGAAAAACAACAATTAGCAAAAAGTCGTAAATCTGAAAAAAGAAAATCAGTTGTTGCCCCAAAAAAACCACTTTCACCTGCATCAAAAAAAATAGTTAGAATTGGTGGAGTAGAAAAGTCAATTCCGATTGAGTCATATGTTTGTTTATTTTTGTTTCTTCTTTCATTTTATGATTAAGATAACTTATTTCTTTTAGGAAGAAAGATTAAAAAAACAAAATAGAAGACAAAGATTTAATAATGCTTTTATTTAAAGTTGATTGCTATAATTTTTTTTTGTTAAAAAAAAATAAAAATAAAAAACATCTTAAAAAAAATAACAAAAAAAATTTAAGGAATAAAAAAAGGAATAAAATGTCTGTTTGGACTAAAATTAAACACTCTTTCAGTCTTTTAGTTATCTCTGAAATATTTAGTGATGTTATTGTTTTTGGAATATCTTTACTTACTATTGTAATTACATTGTTTTGTTCTCCAAATCAAATGGTAATTCCAAATGAAAAAAATAATGTAAATGTAGATTATCCTTATGTTGAAAAAGAAACAATTCCTTTTTGGCTTTGTGCTTTAATTTCATATGTCCCACCTCTTCTCTTAATACTTCTCTTTTCACTCTTTAAAAAGTCTTCAAAGTTTTTGTTTTATTCTTTGTTTTGTTTAATCCTTTGTATCTCTTCAAATATCGCTATTACTAACTGTGCAAAACTCTTTGCTGGTCGTCCTCGTCCACATTTTTATGCTAGACTCTCTGAACATCCAGAACAAGTTAAATCAGTGTATCAGAGCTTTCCTTCAGGACATTCATCTTCTATATCAAATGGAATGACATTTTGTACATTATTTCTTGCAGGTCAAATGAAAATATTTGCTTCTGCTCAAGAGTCATGGAAATGTTTGTTTTTTTTTTGATTTTTTATAAATTTTTTTATTAAAATATTTGTAGTATTGGTTGTGTCTCTTCCTTCAATAGTAGCTATTTTCATAATGATAACACGAACTCGAGATTATTATCACAACTTCTCAGATATCATTGGTGGAGGAATTATAGGACTTTTTACTGCCTTAATATTTTATTGTAATAAATTTAATTCGTTATCAAGTGATCATTCAGATGATTTAAAAATTACATCAATATCTCAACTTGAAGATCAAACAGATATATTTGATGTATAATCTAAAGTTAAAAAAGAATCAATCAATTTAAAGTTAATTTAAAGTTTCACAATAATTTTGAAGATTTAATGATAATTCTTGAGGAACTTCAGATTGGAATCTCCCAAGTTTTCCTTTGAGTTTGTCAAAATAAACAAAACGGGTATTAGTATCATTTTCTCTGAAAAGATAAAATTTAACTATATCCCATAGTTTTTGAACTATTTCAGGACGTTTTTGGGATGAGTGTAGATACAAAACTAATACATCATCGTATAATTTGAATTGAGATGCAATAATGCATAAATCAGTCATAGTCATAACTTTCATTCGAGTATTTTCTAACTGAGTTTGAACATCTTGAAGAGCTTGAGACACACTAGTATCATTTTCTTGACTATTACTTTTTTGTAATAAAGATGTTCTTAATTCATCTAATGATTGATGAATAATACATTGACACCTTAATAAATCATTTATTTGAACTAATTGACTCCTTTCAGTTTCAGAAATTTTTCCAATACTGCCTAAACAATTTCTAATTTCATTCAACCTTTCATAGACATCATTTTCAGATAAAGAATAATGAACAATTTCTTTAACGGAGGCGTCAATATTTCCTTGTAGTATTCTAACTTTCCACATAAGTTTAGGAGCATAAATACTAATGAATGAATCAATCCCTCTAAATCCTAGTGTAACATCGATAGTGTTATCTTCAATCATATATTTTAAAATGAGGTCTCTATTTGGCCCACATGACATAATTTCTTTCACTATAATCATTGTTAATGCAGGTATATGTTTAACTCGTTTGATACATTCAGATACAATTAATGTTGATCTAGAAATATCTTCATTTGGTTTATTTAATGAATGAATAGCAATAATTGCTGACTGAACATAACACTCCATATCATACAAATATTCTGCCAATGGCACAAGTCCAGAGTCAGCTCTAATAGCATATTCAACCACAGTATTAGCAGTAAATTCTTTAACTGATTGATGGGTTGTAGGAGTAATTTTTCTAATTGAAAGAAGTGCAAGGATTCGTTGTTGAGTAGATTCAGGAAGAATTTCTTGTGTAAAAAATAAAGGAATTTCAGTAACCTTTTCTTCTGCATCAGGTAATTGTAATACATTGACAAGAAATTGTTTTAATTCTCCTAGATTTTTATCATCTAAGAAAGCAGCTAAAGGAGTAAGTGAAAAAGAATTTAATTCATCTGGAATTGATACTGAAGCAAGAAAAGAAGGAATATAAGTTAGTGCAATCATTCTTCTTAGTTGATTGTAAATAGAAGATAATGGAGATGAAAGAAGGAAAGAATGTGATAAATATTGATGTATTAAATGATTCAAAGAAGTACATAATAAATGAAGGTTATATGATTTTTGGATAGGTTGAGTCAAATTAATTTCAAGTAATTGGTTTTGTAATGTTGAAAAGTGTTTTAATGAAATAGTAGTAAAGTCATCTGTCATTAATACTTTAGCTAAAAACTTAACATGATCTTTAGGTAATTCTTTAAATGCAATAGCTTGAAAACACCATTCAATTGCTCTTTTGTCATATAATCGAATTGCTTCATCAACAATATCTCTTACACCTATTCCAAGTTCAGCTTCTTTTAATAGATAAATAAATTGATTGTATGTGCATTGATCTTTTAATTGAATTAATAATGTTTTTATTTCTTCTGGACATGGGGTTGGAATCTTTTGAACATGAAAAATAACCTCTTTAATCTCCTGATTATCTAGTAGATTTATTACAATCTCACAATTTTTAGAATCTTCAAACTCAACAAAATACTCACCATTACACCCTGAACATATTCCAATAGGTTTAACTCCAATAGTCTCAATAGTGTATTTGATAAACCATTGTTCTGTATGTTTGTTATCGCATTTGATACATAAAATTGTTGAAAAGTCTTCAAAGAAATCGTTATTCCCTTCAATTTCCCTTTCTTCCATTTATTTTTTTTAGTTTTTTTTATGATTCTTTTTAATTTCTTTTTAATAATATTCTTTATTTTTTTTAACATATTTTTCGTGATATAAAACAATTTTATCTAAAAGAATATACCTTCACAACTAAGTTATTCTACTGTTATTTTTCATATAATAAATTGACAAGTTTCTTTCATCATTTTTATCACTCATTCTCAAAGACACAAAAATGAATTCAAAGGAATGGATATATTTAAACAAAAAGGTATGTCCCAGAAGAAATTCTTTTGGAGGTTTTGATATACTCAAGTAAATAATATAAAACAAAGGCATAATGTCAATAACCCTTCTTATTTATATTCTTCAGGTAAGTAACTGAATTGTTAAATAATAAAATATATAATAATTGAAAAATAGATAAAAAGTTTTTTATCATACTTATTTTTGAAATTACATCTAGATTATTTTAAAATAATGTATTTATAATTCATGTTCTTTCTAGAAAAATAATTAAAGAATCTTTAGTTTAAAATCTACTTGACTGAAATTGTAAATCAATGAGTAAAATATTTAAAATTTACATTAAATTTGATAAAAATATCTATGGATATATAATCTTATAGTTAATACATATCTCATAAGATGGAATAATATAGATACTTTGTTTTAGTGATAATTTAAAAATATACAAATCTGATTAAGTATTAGGTGAATAAATTTGAACAATTTTCTTTTTAACTTGTTTATTTTTTTAATAAGAATTACTTTATTAAAGTTATGAAAAGAAAGAATATTAAATAATTTTAAAAATCAAAAGGCAAATAGTCTATTGTGACTTTAGAAGTTTTTGAACCATCAAATCATTACTAATTTGAGTATGATATTCTTATATTTTTATATTTCATTCATAGATCCTTTATATATTTTTATAAGTCTTTTTCATCGTTTTTTCTTGTTGAGAATAAAAATACAATTTTAAATCAACTCTTCTGTATGACACATTTTTTATAACTTTTAACTAGAATAACCATTCATTATAAATTCTTATGTAAAAATAATGGAATTAAGAAAGATTAAAATCAGTGTCAAGAAGGTTATTATATAATAAGTTTGTGACGAGCTGCTTGTATAAGAACATGTATTATATTTATTTAATTTATTAGTGTTTTTTATTTAATTAAACAACAAATACAATCTATATGATTTATTATTTTATTGACCATGACATCTATCAGTAACAAAATGACTGGTTATCACATAACAACCATTCAAAAAAAATTCTTTACCTTCTTTTAAAATAACATAAGTTATCAACATCTTGTTTATTTTGATTAAGTTAAACTAAAATAATACCTTATTTCGTATCTTTTCTGTAAAGAAAAATAATTAAATATTATATGATACGTAAATCTATTGCTTCTTAAATAAAATTATTTTAATAAATAATTAGAATGAAAGAATAAAACAAATGAGAATAGTTTTCAATTTTTCTTAACAATATTTTAATACATACACAATGTTATGAATATAATTATCAAACCTATTTTTCTTTAAAAGATAGCATTTGTTGTTCTTTTATTCATTACAGCATTTTTTATTTTCAATAAATCTTTTTGATTGACAATTTAAATAATAACAAACTAACTAAATAAACAAACTATGACAATTATATCATCAATTCTTTAATTAATTTAGTTTCATCTAACAATAATTCATATAACTTTAAAATGTAAAACACTTATAAAATCCAAAGTTAACTATCAACAAATTGATTGTCTTCAAATTATTATCATCTAATGTTAAAAGATATATATCAATGAATTTAACATTGACCCTAATAATGAGTAAATTGTTTTGTCTTTTTGTAGAGTTTGTTGATGTGTTGAATTTAGTTTCATTTAGAATAATTCATAATTCTCAAACAAAATAATACATTTATTAATAACATAATATAATAAATATTTAAAAATAGCTTAAATCATAAAATTATTAAAATTTTCTTTTTATAATAATAAAAGTATTTTTCAATTGCTTCTTTCTTAAAATTCCAAATCAAAATCCCATGTCTATTTTTATAGTTTTAACGTATAAGAATGATAAAATTATGGAAGTTATTTGAAAGAGTATGACGAAGTTGAACAAAACTCGAATCTCAGGTAAGACATTCAATACAAAAAAGAATGAAACCATACATATCTCTAAAACCATTGCTAGAACATGAAGAGAAAAAGGAAAAAGAACGAGAAAGAAATAAAAAAAGACAAATACCAAAATTACAAGCTTCTCGACGTGCAAGAGAATATGAAACACAACAACAATCAATGTTATTGGCTTTACTAAATAAGTTTTGTACTGTACATATTACAAAACAATGTAAAAAGGCTGAGGTTACACATCAGTTTTTTCGTATAAAATTGATTCAATTTTCAATAGAAGATGAAATCAACGTTGAAAGATTTTTAAATACAAGAACTCAAGAAAGAAAACAATTTGAAATGAGATGTGGATGTACAGAAAAAACTTCTAAAAGAAGAATGCAAATCAATAAAAAAGTCGAATTACTTCATTTACTTATTGATCTTCTTAATGAAAAAGGATTTACATTTAGAAGTAGATTTACTGATCAAAAAATGGGTTCATTACAAAAAGAAACAGTACTTCAAATTTATTACAAAAATGTATTTATATTTAATCATGAAACTATTATTAAAAAAAGTCTTATTATTCATGAATTAATTTCTCAAAAATTATTATCTAAAACAACTGATTTAATATTAAAACAAAATGACTATGATATTCAGAATGTCTTATGTAATTAAATTTATTGTATGTTCACTAAATTGAATTTAATTTTTCATATATTTTTTTATTGTTCTAATTTTAAATTTAAATGACATGAAATGAAAAAATAATTCATTTTTTATTTTTAATTGTTTTATATAACATTAAAATTGAACTAGGGTTGAAAGAACTTTTTATTTTATTTATTCTTCGTTTTGATACTGAAAACAATGTCTTTCTTATTTGTTTTTAATTTAAACGAAGATAGAAAAAATGCTTTTTTATGACTCCATTAATATTGTTGTTAGTGGCGTAAGACAAAAGCAATAAATTATTTACTTAAGTCTTTTGTTTTTTTATTGTCTTAATTCTTTTTACAACTTCTTTATTTTTATAAAAGAGATTTATAAAACAAATTTTATTAAGTTATAAATAAAAATTTAAAATAATTAATAAAACTATTTATTTGTTATTAAAATAAAATTATCAATTTTATTCTCTATTGAAGTAATGACATTTTTTTCTGTAGCATAAATAGTAAAAAATAAAAGTTTTATAAAAGGTTTCTTATCATCTACAAAAAGGTGTACAACTTTATACAAATATTTTGTAACTTGTTTATTTTCTTAAAACTAAATTTTTAAAAAAATTTATAATAATCTTAAAATATAAAAAGAATTTCTATTCAATTCAATCAATAAATCCAGATAATCAAAGTATAATCAACCAAACAAAAAAACAAAAAAAATGAATGTTTTATAACTTTCTATTTCATTTAATCAAATTAAAAAAAGAGATACAAAATAAACAAAATGAATAATAATTATAATAAAATAAACTAAATAAATAATATAATTTTTTTCTTTTTTTTTTAATTACTTTATTTTTGTATATAAAACATAACAAAAAAAAATATTACAAACGATAAAGTTAAAGTAATTATTATAAAGTACATTGATTTAATAATTCATTAACTTGGTCTTGAGTAAATCTTTTCTTTTCTACTGTACTCATAAACATATTAGCAGTAGGTCTTTTTTCTTTAGGTAATAATAACAAAGGAGTTTTTAACTTTTGTTGAAGGTCTTCATTAGTTTTTATTTTAAGTACTTCGTCTTGAATATAAAACATAATTGTTCTAGCAACACTCATTAAAGCACAAAATCCATCCATTAAAATAAAGTCAAATACTCTTAAAGAAATTTCAAAGTTAAATGCATGAACATACCATAAATAGTGCCATTCAAAAATGAAAAAAGGCATAGGACAATCAATAATTTCTAATTTTTTTAAATGACCAAACATTTGAGGATAATGTTCTTTCATAATAATTCCAGTTATTTTCCATAACTTTTGAATTAAGTCAAAATTCAAAAACATTTCTTTCCATTTATATTTGTCTCCACATATTTTCTTTGCACCTGCATAAGCTTCTTCTTCTTTTAAAAACATTGTAAAAACACTAATAACACTAGACATTCCTTGAACATAACCTAATTCTGGTTCTGTTTCAGATAATGAATGAAGAACATTAAATAATTCTTTTTGACCACCACAATATCTAATTTTAAAGTTATAATGTAACTGAAATGTTCGATTAATATCTAAATCAATTTGTTTATCATGTTCTGACCTATTATCTTTTTCATTTAATTCTTTATATTCCTTTAGAATTTTTTCATCGATATTATCTATTTCAAGTAATTTTTTCCATAAATCTCTTCTATAATTCATTGGTACTCCTTTCATAACTCTTTCACTTAATTTATGTGGAACCGTTTCTTTCCATATTTCTAACATTTTCTTCCATTTTTTATTTCTATTTTTTTCTTGTTTAATTTTTTGATTTGATTGTATCTTAACATCATAAATAATACTTTTCTCTTCATCTTCAGAATGAAAGAATCCAAATCTATTTATTCCTTCGGGTTTTTCTATATTTATTTGTCCTGCATCATAACATACTTTAACATCAGCTCTATCATTAATTTCTAATATTACTTGAATTGACATTTCTAATCTTTGTTCAATTGCATATTCTAATGCAAGTTTATCTTTTTTATCTTTAATTTTTGTACTTTCTTTATTTGTAATTAATTTTATTATTTCTATACAATCTTTAGGTTGATTACAATAATGATGTAAATATGTCTTTCCTTCTTCATCTTGATAACTATAGTTAATATTGTATTTCGTTGTTAATTTTTTAATTTCTTCATAATCAGCATTATCACAATATTTAATTAATAACTTTATTCCTTCTTCTGTAATAGCTTCTTTTTCTTGATCTTTTTTTTCTTTTGTTGCTTCAACTGTATCTTTTATTTCTTCCTTTTTTTCTTCTTTAACTTCTTCTTTAACTTCTTCTTTAACTTCTTCTTTTATTTCTTCCTTTTTTTCTTCTTCTTTAACTTCTACCTTTTCCTGGGGTTTTTCATGATCCCTCTCATCTTTTTCTTGTTCTGAATTTTCATTACCACTGTCTGATTTTGTTTGAGAAGAAATTGAATTTGAAGATAATTTTTCACTACTTTCTGAACTTAATCTCTTTTCATCACTCTTTCTTCCTGATGGACTTTCCTCAGGAAAGTCTTTCAGTCCAATTACACTTCCTTTTTGTTCTTCTATTAGAGGTTCGTTTGAACGTTCTTGATTCTCACTTTCATTTTTTCTTTCAGAATCAGATAGAGAAATAGAAGAAGAGGGACTGGAGAGTTCTATCTCCGATTCTGATTGCTCCCTTGATGTGTCATTTGACATACTTTCCACAATCTTCCTTTTAAAGTTCTTTTATTTTTTAATATTTATTTTTCAAAAAACTATTTTTAATTTTGTAGTTATTTTTAAGTTAATCTCTATTATTAGTTTTTTTTAATTGAAATTGAAAAGGACTATTAAAACTGGCTCTTCAAATTGTATGTAACAAATTTTTACTGGACAAGCAGAAAAAGGTGTTTCATTTCTTAAAAAAGTATATTCGATTCTAACTAAATAAATCATCAACTAAGAGAATTCACTTAAATGAAATCTAAACCAAAAAAAGAAAGAAGAAGACAAAAACACTTTTTTCACATAAGAAAATAACAAACTAATTGATAAGTAGTTAAAGAAAATAATTATAATTCTTAGAATATAATTGTTTAAAAGGCAACCAAAAAAGAGAAATATTGAATCGAAAAGGTAATATAATAAATTAAATTTTATTAAGAAGAAAAAAGTTAATCCGATGAATTATTCTTTTGTTTCTTTATATTTGACTTGTTCAATTTAAAAGGAATGATACTTTTTTATAAATAAATAATAATAAATAAAAGAGTCATTAATTCTTATTTCAATCTAAGTTAATTACGTTTTATGTTTATAACAATTGCAAACTAGTTTAAAAAAATAAATGGGAGTTTTAACAAAAGAAAATTAGACTTGTTGGATTGGTTAAAAAGAACACAATTTAAAGCACAAAAAGAAGGGCTACAATAAGTGTTGAGATAATAATGTTTAAACATCCACTTCTTTGATTCAAGTTTTGTTCTTTTAAACAAAAACCTTGTTCAGAGCATGTATATCCTACTCTACAATTTCCACAAGTTGGTTGGCAACCTTCTTTCCATGGACTAGCACTTGAAGTAGTTGTAATAGTACATTCAGTAAATTGACAGTCAAAAGTAGTATGATCGCATTCTGTTTGGTTGTCATTTGCTTTAGAACGAATTAAATAAACGCTTTTAAGAGACAAAGTAGTACCAATAGGAACGGAATGAATAATTCTAATAAAGTTAGAATATTGATAAGAAGAAGCATCAAAAGCAATTTTCATATGAATGGTTTCACCATCTTTGTCAAAATAATATTTGGTTGGTAAATCTGAATTAATTAATTTAGCATTTTTTATGTCTACAGATGTTATAGTATCAGTATAATATAAATTTGTTGTATTAAATTTATAAGAATTGATGTCACTACATCTAAAGTCCATTCGTAATTCTTTAAAATCTTGGTTCAGTTGTAAAGGTGTTGCATATAAGAAACATGTAGAAACAGGGTCTGATGGTGTGTTAAATTGAACTATTGATTCAGTTAATGGAAAACCAGTGGCGATATCCTTATCGTCAATATAATACATCCTCCATCTAAAAATAGGAAGAACATTACTGTAATTTTTTCCTTCCTCAAACATTTGAGTATCAGCTAAATATTTACAACTTCTTAAATTATAAGAAACGAAACGATCATCAGTAGAATATCTTGTGATTGCATGTAAGTTTATTCCTTTAAATTCAATCTTTTCACTATCAAAAGAAATAAGATAAATATTAATAGCATATGGAAATAATGGAATAGTAAATGTATCATCAGGATTAATTTTAATCTCTTCATTTAATTCTCCATCAATAATTTCTATTTTTTCTGGTGGTCTATTATGGTCAATAAATTGAATTATTGAATGGCTATCATTTTTACTTAAAACATATAAAGATGGATTAATCCTTAAATCAAAATCAGACTCTGCCACTGTTACTTGACTTAATAGTGATGAAGTTCCACTAGATATAGTAATTTGACTGAATATTGAATTTCTTACTCCAATAATTCTACTATATATTTGAGAGTTAGCACCATTAATAGTAACACTAACTGAACCAGCGATCATACACACAACAGGGTTTTGTGATGGACCTACAACTTCAAGCCATTCACCGCATCTATTAATACTATTTGAACTTTTATTAACTCTAATTAAATGTTCACTTATATAACAATCTGATTTGATGTTATGTCCATGAACTGATACATTAAAATCAGGAATTTTGTCATAACAGTACTTAATTTCATTGACAATAATTTTTGGAGAATTTAAATTAACTGCAACAAAATCTGACATACAAGGTGTATCAAGAATATGCCTATTTCCTAAAACAGAACAAACAAGTGTTAATAATATTAATGTAAACATTTATGAACTTCATTAGTGCAATTTTTTAAGTTTTTTATTAAAAGGCAATCTATCTTGACAACAAGTATAAATTTATCAATGTAACTTTCTTTTCAAAAAAATGAAAAGTCTCAACAGAAAAATCAATCTTAAATATTTCGTCATTCCTAAAAATAGTTCTAAAGTTATCAATTACAATCTTAATCCATTGAAAAGTAATAATTTACATTCATATTTTATATAGTTTTTCCTCCTGTTTTTATTTTTCCTTTTTTTACACTTTTTTTCTTTATATTACCCCCATTATTCTTTTAGATTTTTCCTAAATGCAACTCTCTTTTTAGATGAATAAAGTAATAAATATCTATTTATTTTAAGTTTTTTTTGAAACTTTAGACGTTATTATTTATTCTTTTTTCCATTTAGTTATTTTTCCTTCATCTTTTTGTTATGTTATTCAAACTTGTTTCACTTGATTATTCTTTCTCTTTGAGTGCCATTGTCTCACTTCTCTCTATTTTTCTTTATTTAATCCCTCAAATACAAACTAACTAGATTTTCTTCTTATAATGAGTTTAGAATTGAAGTTGTTTTTATTCTTTTAGATATCCTATCATTTTAATGTTTCTTTAATATGTTATTTCGATAAATACTACTCAATTTCATAACTTCCTAACAAAAACTACTTCTCTCTATTAAAAACTTTTCCTAAAAATAAATAATATTTGTTATTTAAATCGATTTTTATCCCATTATAAAAATATTAAATTTTCTCAATTATTTCATTTTAAATCAAAAGCAATTTATTAAGTGTTATTAGAAGTAGTTTTTATTGTTCCTGGATCAAGGGAGATTAATCCCATCTCTGAGTCTTCTTTGATAAAAATTATTTTAAAAAAAGGAATACAAGAAGATAATAACATTTTTTATTTTTAAATAATGTTATTTTTATTATTAAATTCTAAAATTAAAAAGTTAATAACAAAAAAAAAATTAGAAAGAAGTTAAATTAAAATGAAAAAATTTAATAAAAAAAGACTTTGGGTATTAGAAGAAATGTTCAGTCTTTCCTTCAAGAAGA
>NW_008575353.1:0-14904 GCF_000257125.1 Entamoeba nuttalli P19
TTTACTTCTTTTTTGTTTGTTTATTTTGTTTGTTTTATAATATTTAATTAAAAAATACATTAAACAAAGAGAAATTATAATTAAAAAGTAAAAAAACTATAATTAATATAGAATGAAAAATGAACTTTAAACTTATTATTAACAAGGCACAATGACTGGACACAAGGGTTTCTCATACAAATTAAAACTTGGTAAGAAAATTCACCAAAACAGAGGTGTCCCACAATGGTTCAGAATGAAAACTGGAAACACTATTAACTATAACTTCAAGAGAAGACATTGGAACAGAAGAAAGATGGGCATGTAAGCTTCAATTTTAAAATTGAGTACCTTGTTGAATTTTTGGGTTTTAATGTGGTTTGTTTATCAATACCACAAATTATTTCTTTCATTTCATTTGTTTAGGGTTGAAAAAAAAACAATTTTGAAAATAAAAATGTTATTAGTAGTAAAAAAGAAAACTTAAAAAAAATTTTAATAACTTTATTATTGGAAAGTCATTTAGCTATGATTTAAATGTATAACTTGGTTTAATTAAAGTATGGCAAACTCTTTGATATTGAAAATTAAAAAGCTGATAGCAAAAGTAGTTATTGGTGCAGTGTTAATGATTTTTAATACTGTACTTATAACAATTCACAAAATGTCAGTGAGTTTCCTTATTACTCAATTATTTATTAGACACGATGCATTTGTACCAAATGTAATTGTATTAACTTTTGCACCAATGATGTTACTATTTTATTCGTTTTATAAATATTTGTTCTATGAAGAAACTCCAAAACAGTCGTTTATTTTTTATTTACTAGAAGGAATTATTGAAGGGGGGTCACAGGGGATTGCATTAATAATTTTAGTTTTCTTTTATGAAAATACACAACAATATATTACTATGTTATATATTGAGTTAGTATCATTTGTACCATTTATTTGTTATTCAATGCCTAAGTTAAAGAGCTGTAAATTAAATGGAATTATATTATTGATATCATCAATATTTCCAATTGTAACTGCAGTTATAATTAGTATTCATTATAGGTTTTATTGGCAAATTATTACAGTCGATCTTTTGTTTGTTGCTCCTTATTGGAGGTCATACTTAACAGGGGTGTCTGGGGGTTATATAACACAAATAGAGAAACATCGTTATTTTACTTCATTTATTAGAGAGTTAACAAAAATTATTGGTTTAATAGTAGGTTGTTGTTTTGTGTATTACACTAATCAAATTAATCCAACTGAACGTTGGTTGATCAATCAAATTTATCTGCTTCCATTATATTGCAGTTTATTGATTCCTTTTATACTTCAAATTACTATTTCTTGGGGAATGAAGGCTGCTCTTCCAATTACAACAGCAACATTACCAATGATAATATCAATTATTATAGCTCTCTTACTCTATCTTTCAACATGTCATTGGTATTGGATACCTGAAATTTTTGAGGGGATGTGTATTTATTATGCAGGAGATACTGACTGGTGGTTTGTTGGATGTTTTATTGGAGTATTTGTTTCATGTTGCTTATTTTGTAAAAGACTTGTTGAACAAAAGAGGTATATAAATAAAACAAGAGATGTATGGAGTATTCCTGATGTTTGTTGTATTTCATTTTCGAATTCATTATTATTGAATAGAAGAACTGATGAAATTATTCAAAATGAAATGAGGGGAAGTGATGAGGATACATTTAAAACAAAAAGAATAGTTATATGCGCTACTATGTACCATGAAACAGAAGCTGAGATGACTCAACTAATAAAGTCATTCAAACGACTAGATAACATACCCTCATCTAAAGACCATATTGTATTTTGTATTATATTTGATGATTCATGTACGGTTGACAGACTAACATTATATTTCAATTTATTTGCTGAACAAATTATACGATTATTATATCAGGAACGAGTAAAAATGGAATATAAAGTTCAATGGTTTGGTGCAATTGCTTTAGGGGTTTTTAAGAATGGAACATCATTAACAATATTATTTAAAGACTCTCATTTAATAAAGAAAAATAAACGGTATAGTCAGTTGATGTTATTTAATTACGCAATCAAAACTTATGGGAAAGAAGATACATTTATTCTATTTACTGATGGAGATACGTATTTTTCTCCTTCTTCAGTAAGGAAATTATGTCTTGAAATATCATCTAACCCAAGATGTGGTGCAATTTCTGGGAGAATATATCCTGATGGAAAGGGGGTTTGGGCATCCTTTCAAAAGTTTGAATATGCGACAAGTCATTGGTTACAGAAACCAGCAGAGGAATTACTGGGGTCTGTTTTATGTTGTCCTGGTTGTTTTACTTTACTTCGTCTTGAAGCAATTTATGAAGACAATTTAAGAGATAAAAGAATATTTGACAAATATTCAGAACCACCTCAAAGTAGTATAGGTATTTTAACTCATAACTTTGGTGAAGATAGGTGGTTATCATATCTTCTTATTGAAAAAGGATGGGAATTAAAGTATTGTTCTATCACTAAATCGAAATCTTATTGTCCTACTACAACACAAGAATTCTTTAATCAAAGAAGAAGATGGTTGACTTCTACTTGGGCTAATCTTGTTATGATTATCAAAAATTGGATGAGAATTAAACGAAATAATAAAAAAATTTCAACTGGATTTATGATATATACCTTTCTCAATTTTATTTCATCTTTCACTACTCCTCCTACTACTTTATTGTTAATTTATGGACTTTTAGTCAATTTAGAGATTCCATATACTCAAGTTATTGCTTTAGCACTTTCTGTCTTTCCTGTATTAATATTTTTAATTATTGAAGTTGTTGTTCATTATCTACCTGCACCATCCTTTGAAATATGGTGTATTAATATTATTAGTGGTATCTATGGAATAGAGATGTTATTGGTTATTGTTAATTTAATTTATTCTTTGATAACTATTCAACAAATATCAATAAATTTGATCTTCTGTGGAGCCTTAGTTATTGTTTATGTAATTACAATTGTTCTTCATTGTGAATTTAATCGAATTGTCGGAGGAATAATAACAATTTTCCTTATACCAACAACAAATATATTATTAATAATATACTCTTTTATGCATATGTCTGATGTATCATGGGGGACAAGAGAACAACATTATGAAGGTACTTTACAAAAGATTGTTTATGCACAAAATTCAGACATTAATTATATTGATCAAATATCCATATTTACACCAGAGTCTTCTACTGAAAAACACAATAAAAAGATGAGAAGCAAATTGAAGAAAACTCAATTTATTACTATCCTTCTCTTCTTCTTCACAAGTTTGTGTTGGATTATTCTTTCTCTTTTGTTAATGTTTTTAGATTATCAATACCATTTAAAGATTATTGGAATTTCATTTTCTTTTATGATTGTACCAACATGTTTGACTATTCTTTTAGTTGGAGTACAGTTTATTTGTATGATGTTTCATAGAATAGATTCGTTGGCATTCATCCTTTCCCATTCAGAGTAATTAACTTTTTATAAAATGATTTTATTAATTTATTTTTATTATACTTTTAATAAATTGATAAAGAGATTAGATTATTGATTATTTAGGTATTAATGAATTGTTACCACTATGACCATGATTCATCAGACGACTGTTCTTCTTGCGACGATGAGTGTGAGTGTTGTGGAAGTCATGGACATCGTAATGATGTCCCTGAACCGAAAAGAGTGCCTAATTTATTCTATATTAAAAGAGGAAATGGAATAGAGAAAGGTAATGATGGAAGTAAGGTAATAATTAACTATACAATGAAATTTTCTGGGAATGTTATTGAAGAAAGAAATGGTTATGAAATGATTATTGGAGGAGATTATAACAGTATTATTTGTGAAGGAATTGAGTTGATGGCTGAACATATGCATGAGGGAGATATTTGTTCAATGGATTTACTTCCAGAACTAGCATTTGGTGATAAAGGAGATGAAAAACGCCACATTCCTCCTAATGCTCTTATTCAAATGAAAATCGAATTAGTTCATTTGGACAAATTCCCAACTCCATTTACTATGGATGGTGAACAACTTTATCCATATGCCTTAAAGAAAAAAGAAGAAGGAAATGTTTTTATGAAAGAATGTCATTATCAAAGATCTATAAGAGCTTACCAATGTGCCTTAGAGTTTCTTGAAGAAGACTATCGTATTCCTGCTGAAATTAGACAGCAAGCTTTTGAACTAAGACATGTCCTTCATAACAATTTATGTGCAGTTTATATTCATGAAAAGAAGTTTAAATATGTTGTTGTTCATGCAAGTATTGTTATTAAAGAAGATAGTTGTAATTGGAAAGCTTTAATGAGAAGAGGAACAGCTTATTTAAGTATGGATAAATTAGATAAAGCAAGAAAAGATTTAGAAACTGCCCAAGACTTTGAACCTGATTCAAAAGATATTGCTCTTCAATTAAAAATTTGTAGACAACGCCAAGCAGCAAATTTAAAACGAGAAAAAGGAGTTTATTCAAAAATGTTTTAAAGAATAATATTATTGTAGTTTATTTTTCTTATGAGTATAGTTTCAATAAAATAAAAGAACTTGGGTTTTGGGTTATGGTATCTCCAAATGAAAAAGGGATTATTGGTTAATAACCGATATGAAATTACTAATGAAAGAGTTGGAGATGGTGAGCACAGTGAAAATTATATTTCTATCGATTTGTTTGAAGGAAATAACGTTATACTCAAGAAGATTCAATCTAAAGAAGAGTGGTACAATTGGAATAATATTTGGAGAATAATGAAACAAAAACCAAATAACAAAGTTCTTCAATTGTTTGACTGCTTTCAATGGAATCATTGTTTTTTTGTAGTATCAGAAGAACTTTGTTATACTCTTAGAGAATTATTAGACTCTGATAGTGGTTATGTACAACATACAATCCCATCACTAATTCATTGCTTTCAATATACGCTAAGATATTTGGAAGAATTAAAAATCATTCACTGTGATATAAAACCAAGTAATATTATGATAAATAACAATGGGGTGTATAAATTAATTGATTATGGGAATGCTCTTATTGATTATCATTCTTCTGGTAAAGAATATGTACAATCAAGATGGTATCGAGCACCTGAAGTTATTTTAGGATGTCAATGGACAAATAAAATTGATACTTGGAGTGTTGGGTGTGTATTATTTGAATGTATTATTGGAGATGTATTATTTCCAGCAGATAATGATGTTGACCAACTAATGATGATGAGAGAAACCATTGGATTATTTCCACCATCTCTCCTATGTCAAGCAACTCAAAATGTTAATAATGTTTTTACTTCAGACGGTCATTTAATAGAAAAATATGAATCATTAATAGAAGAACGAAATATCAAAGAATTATTAGGAAGCTGTGAATATAATGAAGTGCTTTGTTTGGTTTTAGAATTAGAACCTGAAAATAGAATGACACCACTTGAATTTTCTTCAATAACAATAAAGTATATTGATCAATGATTTGTGTTATTTAATTTTTAGGATGAAAAATAGTAAAAAAATAACTAAAATAACTAAAATTTTTTAATAAAAATGAATAGTTGGGAAGATAGTGAATTGGAATATTCAAGAAACTTGATTAATAAACTTCATGTCCTTCTTAGTCGATTAGGAGATCTTCCACAGAAGTTTATTGATAATGTTAGAACAGTTCAAGATGATTTTCTTCAAGAATTTTCTTCAACAACCCAAGTGGTTGTAAATCTTTGTGCTAAAATTTTAATGACTGATGTAAGAAAATCACCAGCAAGAGATCCTCCATTAATACTAAAAGAAAAAGGTTCAGAAACTTATTCATCTGATTCAGAAACTATAAGAAAGAATAAAAGAAAAGAAAAAATTGCTGTTGAAAATGAACATGATGAAAAAGTAAACAAATATCAAAGAGAAATTAATGAATTAAAAAGTGCTCAAGAAAGTATGTGGATTGCTTTACAACTCACTAACAATAAATATACAGAATTACTTCATTCATTTGATAAAACTCAAATCCTTTTATCACAAAAAAATCAAATGTTGAATATGTGTAATTCTTTACTCAAAGACAATCAAATTTATCAAACTTATCTTACTTCATTTGATAATAAACAAAATCTTATTGCTAACGAAAATACTCCTTTTTGTGGATTACTTACTTCAAATGAAATTATTCAAATAAAAGAATGGACTCAATGTAAATCATTCAACCTTCTTTATCATGACGTTACTCTCCCCAAAGAACCACTTTATTCTCAAAATGGTGTTATCTCATTCATGAGAAATCAACATCAATCAGTATTTGGGTTCTTTACTAAAGCCTCAATTCAACCAACTACTCATTGGCAATTACTAAAAGATTGTGATTTTTGCTTTTCTTTACGTTCTTTATTCTCAAAAGAACCATTAATGTTATTATGTAAAAAAGATGGTAAAGTTAAACAGGTTTCTTCTTCAGAATATGTTCCTCCAACATTGATAGAAATGACTAGTTCATGTGCAAAAGAATTTATTTATCTTTCATTGAATTAAAGTTTTTTTATTTCTTTTAATTCAGGTTTTTCAATTTATTAATTGCAATAAAAATTTTGTTATTTCTTTGGAGCTTCATCTTAAAAATCATTACTATGTCATCAGCTGAAGAAAGTATCACACAAACTGCCATTGCTGCTCATGAATTTGTTCAATTATATTACGCATTATTCCAATCAAGAGTTGACGAATTATTAAAAATGTATCATCAACAAGCTGTTAGTAACTGGAATGGTAATTTTTTTAATGGAATTGAACAAATTAGAAATCATTTAATTTCATTAACTCCAGGAAAATATGACATTGAAACATATGACTCACAACCCATTGGTGATCTTGCACAAGGAGGAAGTCTTCTTTTCATTGTTACTGGTCGTGTTAAATATAATAACAACGAAAATAATTCCAGAGAATTTTATCATCAATTTATTCTCTCAAGATCACAAGAGAATGTTTGGTTTATTGTTTCAGAAAACTTCAGATTACTAAGATAACAAAATAAGTCATGAGACTAATCGAAATAAGGTATTATTAAAAGGAGTTTTTAAAATGATTAGTTTAGGTTTTATCTATCTTGTTTCTTGTCTTTTTTATTAAAAAATGAAAAATCTAAAAAAATCTGATCTTCAATCACTTTATCTTAATGAGTAGAACTGAAACCCCGAGTCTTGAAGATTCTATTGATATAATTAAACTGTTGCGTAATAAAAAAATAAAAGAACTAAACAAAGGAATTCAATTTAAAGAATTAGATAATGATAAGAAGATTGAACACATTAAAGAATTAATTCTTATAGCAACAGAAGACCCATCTATAGAAAAAAGAAAAAATAATAAAAAAGGAGCAAGAAGAAGTATTCAAGATGAGGAAGATACAGACATAGAGTCAGTAGTTCAATCAATTTCAACAGCTATGTATTTTGAAAATAGTCCACCTTGTTTGTTAATTTTGTGTTAATTATTTTTGAGTTTTTAAATTGAAAAGAACAAGTATTATTTAATATTTAATATTTAACAAATTATTAATCTATAAGATATTAAAAATGGACAATTGAAACCATTTCAAATTGATGCCTTAAATTGGTTAATTAGAAGACATCATCTTGGGGTAAATTCAATTCTTGCTGATGAGATGGGTCTAGGAAAGACATTAGAAAGTATTAGTTTATTAGGATATTTATATCATGTACAAGATTGTCATGGACCACATATTGTTATATCTCCAAAATCTACAATTGACAATTGGAAAAATGAAATTAATAAATGGTTGCCATCAATAAAAGTTGCTCTAATGGGAGGTACAAGAGAATCAAGAGAGGATTGTAGAAAAGAGAATTTTGATAAAGATAAACTAAAGGCTGATGTGATTATTTGTAGTTATCAAGTTATTTCAAAAGAGAAATCATTATTAAAGAAACAAAAATTTGTATATTTAATATTAGATGAAGCTCATAGTGCAAAAAATGAAAACACACGTTTTTATAATGACTTAAGTGAAATTAATGCAACACATAAACTGTTTCTTACAGGAACACCATTACAGAATACATTACATGAATTATGGTCATTATTACAATTTTTATTACCAGAAATATTTAATACAAAAGAATTAGATGAAATATTTGAATCAATTGAATCAGATAAATTTCAAGGATATATTGATTCTATTAGAGATTTTATTAAACCATTTATGTTGAGAAGGTTAAAAACAGATGTTCAAAAAGAATTACCACCAAAAATGGAAATTAAAATCTTTGTACAACTTACACCATTTCAAAAGATTTGGTACAGAAAAGTATTAATGGGTGATGTGACTGTTATTATTGGAGATAAAATTGTTAAATCAAAATTGAATAACACTATGACACAACTAAGAAAAGTTTGTGACCATCCATATCTTATGCCTGGAGCAGAGCCAGAGCCATATGTCAATGGAGAACACTTATGTCTATCTTCTGCTAAGATGATTGTAATGGAAAAGTTAGTTGAAAAACATTTAAAAAATAATGGAAAAATATTAATATTTTCACAAATGACAAGGATGTTAGATATTATTGATGATTATCTTGTGTTTAAAGATATTGAACATTATAGAATTGATGGACAAACACAACAAGAAGATCGTGTTGAACAAATTAAAGATTTTAATGACCCAAATGGTAAGGTTAGTATTTTTCTGTTATCAACAAGAAGTGGTGGGTTAGGTATTAATTTACAAAGTGCTGATACCGTTATATTATATGACTCTGATTGGAATCCACAATCTGATATTCAGGCAATGGACAGAGCTCATAGAATTGGTCAAACTAAGCCAGTTACTGTTTATCGTTTAATTTGTGAAGGAACTGCTGAACAACGATTGATTAGAGTTGCAGAAAGAAAATTAATGTTAAATAGACTTGTAATGCAAAGTGGAAAAACAGCAACAGAACCAGCAATTGGGAAAGAAGAATTGTTACAAATTATGCAACAAGAATTAACTGGGTGTTTAAAAGAAGAAAGTGATGATAAGAAAGTAAAAGAAAATAATAAAGATTTAAAGGATATTGATATTGAATCAATTATTCAAAGTGGAAAAGAAAAGACACAAGAACTAAAGAATGAAATTGAAAAAGAAACAGAGACAGCAAAAAAAGGAATGATGAATCTAACTAACTTTGCATTTGGAGTTGAAAAAGTTGATATAAGAGAATTCGAAGGAAGAGTGTTTGGGCAAAATGATAATTTAGAAGATTTAGAACGTTATAAAGAAAATATGAAATTGGTTCGTACTGAAACATTAAAACAACCTCCTGCTATTAAATTTAGAGACTTACAATTTCCAAGTAAAGAATTACTTCAACTTTTAGATAAAGAAAATGAAGAATACAAACGACTAAATGCAACATTCAAAGAAGATCTTACATTTGCTATATTAAAAGGAGATTCATTAGATCCAATACTACATCCAAAATACCTTAGTGATGAAGATAATCAAAGAAAAGAAAAATTATTAAAAGAAACCTTTTATGATTGGGACGATAATGACTTTAGAAAATGGAAAACAGCCATGAAGAAATATGGTTATGAAAGACTAGATGAAATTAGTACATATATGGGAAAAGATAAACAAGAAGTTCAAAGATACAATGATGTTTTTATTCAAAGATATAATGAGGTTAATGAAGGAGAAAAACTATACAATTCATTATTTAAAAGTGAACAGAAAAGAAAACTAAGAGAAAAAGAACAAGAAGACTTAGCACAAGCTATCAAAGCTAAGCCTGATGATATGACAGTATTAACTCCATACGTTTATTTTGGAAATTCTCAAACTGATCCATTAGTAGATTCAATGATGTTAAGAAAGTATGCAGAATATGGAGAAGACTGGGAAAGGATCTTAAAAGAAATCAAAGAACATCCATTATTTGTGTTTAATATTTATATTAACTCATATACCCCACAAACTGTTAAAGAGAAAATCAGATTTCTAATACATAATGTAGAAAAAACTAAAGAAAAAATGACAAAAGAAAATGATGGAAATACTATATTAGATAAAATAGAGATTAATGATAATTTTGAGAATAAAAAAATGAGAAAAGAAGATGATAATATTGATTGATAAATTAACTAAATTTATTTAAAAATCTTATGAATTTATATTTATTCGTAGAAACTGGATAATCAAGAAATATTTAGATTCCGGAATTAATTCTGTTTAAAAAACTTGAAACAAGATACAAAAGAGACAAAAAAAGTAGATTTCTTTACTTATCTTGTCATTTCATGACCTATTAAAATCTCAAAAATCTTATTAAAATCATTTATAATATGGCACGAGAGATATTTATTGAAAGATTTAATAAATTATCTAGAACTTCAACATATGAATCAATTACAAATGACATTAATGACTATTTTTTTTCAAAAAAATCAAATTTTATTGAACAACTTATTCCTGCAATTGTTAAAGAAAAATATGATGTTATTAAATACACAAGAATATGTCAATTTATAGACGCTTTTATTTTTAAATATAAAACATTTACAGTTGCCCATATAGCTGCCATTGTATTTATTTTACTTGATCCATCTAAAAACCTAAAAGTTAAGAGAAGTGATACTTCAAAGTATTTTACTAAAACATCAAAAGCAAACTTAAAAGAATTAAAGAGGCTAGAAAAAGAAACTGGTGTTGATAGTAATGGTTTATATAGTATTGATGAATTTATTTCATTATATGAAAATGTTAATGAAGTTCAATTAGACTCATCTACAGTTAAACAATGTATTTTAGATTGGTCATTTAAATCGTTGTTTGATCAATACGCTAAAGGAAAAAATTATATTAGTGATAGCGATGTACTTGAGGGATTAAAAAAACAATTTAAAATTAAAGAACATTTGAATGCTTTAAAAGTAGTGATTAGACTAATGGATACATCCCGTGTACATAAATTTAGACTGTATGAATTTAATGAGTTATGTCTTCAAATTGCTTTTGTAGAACAGAAAGTTGGAATTAATATTTTTTCATTAAATGTTATTTCATTTAGATTACTTGACAATGAACATAATGGATTTTTAACATTACAAAAGTATTCAAGGTTTCTTCAAAAATCTGGCTTTGATATTAAAAAAGATAATGTTAAAAAATCTATTAAAGAACTTGACAGCAATGGTGATGGTGTTCTTCAAATTGATGAATTTATTCATGTAAGTAATGGACTATGCACATCTAAAATACCAGCTTCTTTCCTTAATAATTTAAGAGCAAGAAATCAAACTGATTTAAAATATGACAGTGAACAACCTCAAAATATGAGAACCACAGTTCAAATATTAAGAAATGATAATACTAAAAAAGAAAAGAATCTTAATTTAATAAGAACAACAATTACAAGTGATGAATATTCTAAACTATTTGATGAGTTATGTCCAACTCATAAAATGAATATGGATAGTCTTAGAAGTGCTTTAATAACTGTTATTGGAGAAACAAACACACAGGCATTAAGAACTGCTCTACCAATTATATTTAATGTTGGAAACATTAACTGTGATGGATACTTAGATAAAGAAGAATTTATTATTTTAATGACTGCAATTGGAAAATGTATGAAAAATAAAGTAATTACTGAAAGAGACATGTACGAAGTATTTTTTCATTGTGTTGATGGAGATCATGATGGTTTAATTAATAGTCAAGAAGTCTCATTTTTGGTTCAACAAATAGATGGAGATACATTAACTGAAGAAGAAGCAAATGACTTAATTAGAACATATGATGAAACAGGAAAAAAAGAATTAAATTTGGAAGAATACTTATGTTATTTTATGAGATTGGATGAAATTAAATTAGATGATTCAGAAGAAATAAAACAAGAAAAAATGAAACGACAAATTGCTAAAACCTTTAGACTAATTGATAAGGATTATTCTAAGTCAATAGAATATGGTGAAGCATTAAATTATGTTATTAACACAGTTGGACAAATATCACAGACTAATAAAATTTGTCTTAGTACAATGTTTTATGTTTGTGACCTTGATGAAAATAATTCATTAGATCCTAACGAATTCTTTCAATTTTATTACTTATTTGAATATTATGTTGATGAAAATGGGGAATTTGATTATGTCTCTATTTATGTTGAACTCTTTGATATGCTTGACGTTAAAAATGAAAAAATATTACCACGATATGTTGTTGATAAATTATTAGAAAAAATTGGTCGTCCTGAGTCTATTTTAAATTTCATGATTAAGTATGACTTAAACAAAAAAGACTTCATTCAAATAAATGAATTTGTCTTAGCTTTCTGTGGTAAGTCTCTTGATGATGGTATTTAAGTAGGACTTTTTGTTTTAAACAAACACCAAAAGACAACAATGGAAAAAAATTAATTTATTGAACTTCAATCTCTTTACTTTTTTGACTTTCAACAGATGAACGGTATTCAAATACATACTCATTACTAATTGTTATAGGTTTACTTTGTAATTCTTTTGAATATAAAAAAAGAAAGTTATCTAAAGCAATTTTCTTTTGTGCCTTATATTCATTAAATATTTTATTTTCAATTTCAGCTGAGAAAAAATTATTAATTTTTAATTCATTTAAAAAATTGAAATAAACAAACTTCCTTGAATAAACTCTCTTTGGTATTTAATTGAATCAGCAGATTGCTTGAATGATTTTGGAGTGGGGTGGTATGAACTTTTTATTTGTTGCTTCTTTTGATATGGTGACTCATTTCTTGAAGAATGTTTTGTAGCTACTTTTCCTTTACTAACAGATTGAAACCCATCTTCATCTTCAGTTTCTTTAGGCTTTCTTTTAGATTTGGGTATATAGACATATGTTTTTGACATAAAATAATTATTACTGAGTTTTTAGTTAATTTTTTCTTTTTTATGATTTTAGACAAGATACTATTTAGAATGAAAAGAAACTAATATTTAAGACTTAATTTTTAACAAGAATTTTTGTAAAAAATGTTTTTCATATTATTCACATTTTTATTAACCTTATTTGTTCAAGGAAAAACAAAGGGATGTCCTTACGAAGACTCAATCCATTGCTCTAGAATTAAGGCTATATGCAATGAAAAGAAGGTGAGTGGTTGTGAAGAAGTTTACTTGTCTTGTTTAAAACAACATCGTTGCCATCAAAAAAATAACTCTATCTTGACTGGTGTTAAGAAACAAAAAAAAGTAACTGCAATGTACAAAATAATGTCTTAACTCATAACAACGATGAGCAAAAAGTAGTTGAATGCTCCAAACAAAAATTAATTAATCAGTCATATTTAGTGATCTCTTCTTCTTTCTCTTGAACTTCTTGGTGGAGACCTTACCTCTCTATAATCTCTAGAAGGAGAATAAGAGTTGTAACGATCTCTTGGTGAATCATACCTATGAGGAGACAACATTTGAGGTATTGGTTGTTCCATAGGTACAACTGGAACAGGAATTCCATATATTTTATTCAAATCCTCTACATACACATATGAGTTATCAAAATTTACAATGATATTAGGAGGAATCACTTCTGGAGAAATAATGCACTTGCCAATTCTTTCGTCATACTCATCCTTTTTCATCCAATACTCTTTTCCCCAACTAACAATAAAAGGGGGATGACTTCCTGTATCATATCTGAATAAGAAATGAAATACTGCCATAGCATCTTTTCTCGTGTATAATGTAATGAAGCAATGATGTTTTTGTGCAAATAAAACAATTTTTCTTGGAACACATATACTTTGGAATAATTTAGCAATACCCATTTCGTCTATTCCATCCGGTAAATTACCTACAAAAACTACATTACTATATAAATCAATTTTACCATGATCCATAGATAATGATGCACGTTGATCAACTCCCGGTTTTCGTTTTTCGAGAAGTTGTAATGGATGTGGTAAATTATGAAGTGGTTTTTCTTCACAATAATATCGTTGTGCTTCTACCTCATCAAAAACCCCATCATCATTATTTGTATCCTCTTTAGTTGAACTGTTTATCTGTTGAAATGGATCTGCTTGGTTGGCTGAAGAATATGATTGTGAATAATTCTTTGTGTTGTTTGTTGAATCTCCTGAATAAGGTGATGGTTCAGTTGGTGTTGTGACAGTGGCGTATGGGTTGTCGATGCCATACGGATTTGACATCGAATACGCACTTGCGTATGGGTCATTTACATCACCGAAATTAACGTCTTGAAACAAAGCGTTTTCATCAATGCGAGGTTTTTCCTTTTCCATATAGTTTAAAGAATTTTTAAGATTTATTTTCATTTTATTAGCTATTATAATTGTAGTTTTTTTATTAAAAATTATTTTTCAAAAAACCAAAAGGATGAAGTAAATAGGTAATTTATTGGAATTCAAAGAAAGCACTCACGAGATCACCTTTTGTCTTCTTAAGAGCTGCATATGCTTTTTCGTGTGTGGTGTTAGCTTGAGCCATAAGCACATTGACATCAGCTTCAACTGGAACATATCCATCATCTTCAACAGCTTCAGTAGTAGCTGGAGCACTACTTTCATTGACTTGTTCTTCTTTTTTCTCTTCAGTTGTATTTTGTTGTTCTTTCATGTTAGCTTGAAGTTGTTCAAGAATACGTTTAGTCTTTTCGTCCATATATTCATTTCTTGGTTCACCATATACTACATAATGTTCACTAGATGGAAGCTTATAAACAGCTGGTTGATTAATAACGAATTTACTTCCTGCTCTTTTAAGTGAAAATTCAACAACATTTGGTACTTCAACAAGTCCAACTTTTTCAAGAGCTTTTCTTGCTTTCTTCTCTCCTTTTGACATTACTCTTTCAGATGGTATAGCGTCTTGAACCTCATTTTCTTCTTTAACTTCTTCTTTAACTTCTTC